>NW_026263069.1:0-133795 GCF_947179515.1 Apodemus sylvaticus | reverse complement strand
CGTTGTAACTCGAAAAGCTTTGGTGTTGCGTTTATGTTAAGCCTTAAAAGAGAATGCACAGGAGAGTTTTCTCTCAAAAGAATATTTAAGAATACCACGTTATAAGGAAATATAGTGTTGCAGAGTAAAGGCAAATACATACGTAATTGAAATACTCAAACTTTACCAGAAGAAATAACGCATCATGCAAAATTATCTGGTTTTTCCAAAACAACATGTTGTAATTCGAAAAGATTTGGTGTTTTGTGTATGTCCAAGCTTGTAGCCTCAAAAGAGAACGCCCAGGAGAGTTTTCTCTCGAAAAAATATGTCACAATACCACGTTTTAAGGAAATCCCACATCATGCCAAATTTTCTTATTTTTCTTAAACAACACGTTGTAACTCGAAAAGCTTTGGTGTTGCGTGAATGTCTAAGTGTGTAGCCTCAAAAGATTACGCACAGGAGAGTTTTCATTCGAAAGAATATGTAAGAATACCACATTATAAGGAAATACAGTGTTACAGAGTAAAGAAAAATACGTGCGTATTAGAAATACTTAAACTTTATGAGAAGAAATTACACATCGTGCAAAATTATCTTGTTTTTCCTAAACAATACATTGTTACTCAAAAAGATTTGGTGTTGCATGTTTGTCTAAGCATGTAGCCTCAAATGAGAACGCACAGAAGATTTTTTCTCGTAAAAATATGTCAGAATACCACGTTATAAGGAAATCCTGCATTGTGTGAAATTTTCTTGTTTTTCTTAAACAATGCGTTGTAATGCGAAAAGCTTTGGTGTTGCATGTTGTCCAAGCATGCAGCCTCAAAAGAGAATGCACAGGAGGGTTTTCTTTCGAAAGAATATGTAAGAATACCATGTTACAAGGAAATACATTTTTGCAGATTAAAGACAAATACATACATATTAGAAATACCTAAACTTTACAAGAAGAAATAACGCATCGTACAAAATTATCTTGTATTTGCTAAACAACGCGTTGTAACTCGAAAAGCTTTGGTGTTGTGTTTATGTCTAAGCTTGTAGCCTCAAAAGAGAATGCACAGGGGAGTTTGCTCTCAAAAAAAATATGTCAGAATACCACGTTTTAAGAAAATCCTGCATCGTGCGAAATTATCTTGTTTTTCTTAAACAACACGTTGTAACTCTATAAGCTTTGGTGTTGCATGTATGTGTAAGTGTGTATCCTCAAAGGAGAACGCACAGGAGAGTTTTCTCTCGAAAGAATATGTAAAAATACCACGTTATTAGGAAATACAGTGTTGCAGAGTAAAGACAAGTACGTACATATTAGAAAAACTTAAACTTTACTAGAAGAAATAATGCATTGTGCAAAATCATCTTGTTTTTCCTAAACAACACGTTGTAACTCGAAAAGATTTGGTGTTGCGTGTATATCTAAACATGTAGCCTCAAAAGAGAACCCACAGGAGAATTTTCTCTTGAAAGAATATGTCAGAATACAACATTTAAGGAAATCCTGCATCGTGCGAAATTAACTAGTTTTTCCTAAACAACACGTTGTAACTTGAAAATCTTTGGTGATGCGTGTATGTCTAAGCGTCTAGCATCAAAAAAGAATGCACAGGAGAGTTTTTTCTTTCAAGAATATGTAAGAATACCAAGTTACAAGGAAATACAATTTTGCAGAGAAAAGACAAATACGTACATATTAGAAATACTTAAATTTTACGAAAAGAAATAACGCATCTTAAAAAATTATCTTGTATTTCCTAAACAACACGTTGTAACTCAAAAAGATTTGGTGTTGCGTGTATGTCTAAACGTGTAGCCTCAAAAGTGTACCAAAAGGAGAATTTTCTATCGAAAAAATACGTCAGAATACCACGTTTTGTGGAAATCCTGCATCGTGCGAAATTCTCTCGTTTTTCCTAAACAACACTTTGTAACTCGAAAAGCTTTCGTGTTGCTTGTATGTCTCAGCATGTAGCCTCAAAAGAGAATGCACATGAGAGTTTTCTCTCGAAAAAATATTTCAGAATACCCCGTTTTAAGGAAATCCCGCATCCTGAGAAATTATCTTGTTTTTCCTAAACAACACGTTGTAACTCGAAAAGATTTGGTGTTGCGTGTATGTCTAAGCATGTAGCCTCAAAAGAGAAAGCACAGGAGAGTTTTCTCTCCAAAAAGTATGTCAGAATACCACGTTATGAGGAAATACATTTTTGCAGAGTAAAGACAAATAAGTACTTATTGGAAATACTTAAAATTTACGAGAAGAAATAATGCAGCGTGCAAAATTATCTTGGTTTTCCTAAACAACACGTTGTAACTCGAAAATCTTTGGTGTTGAGTGTATGTCTAAGCGTGTAGCCTCAAAAGAGAATGGACAGGAGAGTTTTCAGTCGAAAGAATATCTAAGAATACCACGTTATAAGGAAATACAGTGTTGCAGAGAAAAGACAAATACGTACGTATTAGAAAAACTTAAACGTTATGAGAAGAAATAATGCATCGTAAAAAAATTATCTTGTATTTCCTAAAGAACACGTTGTAACTCGAAAAGATTTGGTGTTGCATGTATGTCTAAAGGTGTAGCCTCAAAAGAGAACCCACAGGAGAATTCTCGAAAAAATATGTCAGAATACCACGTTTTAAGGAAAACCTACATCGTGCAAAATTATCTACTTTTTCCCAAACAACACGTTGTAACTCGAAAAGCTTTGTTGTTGCGTGTATGTCTAAGCATCTAGCCTCAAAAAAGAACGCACAGGAGAGTTTTCTTTTGAAAAAATATGTCAGAATACCAGGTTTTAATGAAATCCCGCATCATGTGAAATTATCTTGTTTTTCCTAAACAAATTTTTGTAAACTCGAAAAGCTTTGGTGTTGCATATATTTCTAAGCGTGCAGCCTCAAAAGAGAACGCACAGAAGAGTTTTGTCTCAAAAGAATATGTAACAATCCCACATTATAAGGAAATACAGTGTTGCAGATTAAAGACAAATACCTACTAATTGGAAATGCTTAAACTTTACGAGAAGAAATAACGCATCGTGCAAAATTATCTTGGTTTTCCTAAACAACACGTTGTAATTCGAAAAGCTTTGGTGTTGCGTGTATGTCTAAGCGTGCAGGCTCAAAAGAGAACACACAGGAGAGTTTTATCTCGAAAAAACATGTCAGAATACCACGTTTTAAGGAAATACAGTGTTGCAGAGTTAAGACAAATATGTACTTATTAGAAATACTAAAACTTTACGAGAAGAAATAACGCATTGTGCAATATTAAATTGTTTTTCCTAAACAATATGTTGTAACTCGAAAAGATTTGGTGTTGCGTGTATGTCTAAACGTGTAGCCTCAAAAGAGAACCCACAGAAGAATTTTCTCTCAAAAAATATGTCAGAATTCCACGTTTTAAGGAAATCCTGCATCGTGCCAAATTATCTGGTTTTTTCTAAACAACTTGTTGTAACTCGAAAACCTTTGGTCTTGCGTTTTTGTCTAAGCGTGCAGCCTCAAAAGAGAATGCACAGGAGAGTTTTTTCGCATAAGAATATGTAAGAATACCACGTTATAAGGAAATATAGTGTTGCAGAGTAAAGACAAATACGTACATATTGGAAATACTTAAAATTAGGAAAAGAAAAAACACATCCTGCAAAATTATATTGTGTTTCATAAACAGCACGTTGTAACTCGAATAGATTTGGTGTTGCATATATGTCTAAGCTTGTAGCCTCAAAAGAGAACGCACAGGAGAGTTTTCTGTAGAAAAAATATGTCAGAATAGCACGTTTTAAGGAAATCCGGCATCGTGACAAATTATCTTGTTTTTCCTAAACAACACGTTGTAATTCGAAAAGCTTTGGTGTTGCGTGTATGTCTAAGCATTAAGGCTCAAAAGAGAACGCACAGGAGCGTTTTCACATGAAAGAATATGTAAGAATACCACGTTATAAGGAAATACAGTGTTTCAGAGTAAAGACAAATACGTACTTATTAGAAATACTTTACAAGAAGAAATAACGGATTGTGCAATATTATCTTGTTTTTCCTAAACAACACGTTCTAACTCGAAAAGATTTGGTGTTTCGTGTATGTCTAAATGTGTAGCCTCAAGAGAGAACCCACAGGAGAATTATCTCTCGAAAAAAATATGTCAGAATACCACGTTTTAAGGAAATCCTGCATCGTGCAAAATTATCTTGTTTTTCCTAAACAACATGTTTAAACTCGAAAACTTTGGTGTTGCATGTATGTCTAAGTGTGTAGCCTCAAAAGAGAATGTGCAGGAGAGTTTTCTCTCGCAAGAGTATGTAAGAATACCACGTTTCAAGGAAATACAGTTTTGCAGAGTAAAGACAAATACGTACATATTAGAAATACTTAACCTTTACGAGAAGAAATAATGCATCGTACAAAATTATCTTGTATTTCCTAAACAACACGTTGTAACTCGAAAAGATTTGGTGTTGCGTGTATGTCTAAACGTGTAGCCTCAAAAGACTACCCACAGGAGAATTTTCCTCGGAAAAATATGTCAGAATACCACGTTTTATGGAAATCCTGCATCGTGCGATATTATCTTCGTTTTCCTAAACAACACATTGTAACTCGAAAAGCTTTGTTGTTGCTTGTATGTCTCAGCGTGTAGCCTCAAAAGAGAATGCACAGGAGAGTTTTCTCTCAAAAAAATATGTTAGAAAACAATGTTTTAAGGAAATCCCGCATCGTGCGACATTATCTGTTTTTTCTTAAACAACACGTTGTAACTCGAAAAGCTTTGGTGTTCCGTGTATGTCTAAGCATGTAGCCTCAAAAGAAAATGCACAGGAGAGTTTTCTCTAGAAAAAATATGTAAGAATACCAATTTATAGGAAACACAGTGTTGCAGAATAAAGACAAATACGTACCTATTAGAAATAAGCTTTATGAGCAGAAATAAGGCACCGTACAAAATTATATTGTATTTCCTAAACAACAAGTTGAAACTCGAAAGGATTTGGTATTGCGTGTATGTCTAAACGTGTAGCCTCAAAAGTGAACCCACAGAAGAATTTTCTCTCGAAAAAATATGTCAGAACCACGTTTTAAGGAAATCGTGCATCGTGTGAAATTATCTTGTTTTTCCTAAACAACACGTTGTAACTCGAAAAGCTTTGGTGTTGCGTTTTGTCTAAGCGTGCAGCCTCAAAAGAGAATGCACAGGAGAGCTTTTTTCTCGTAAGTATATGTAAGAATACCAAATTATAAGGAAATATAGTGTTCCAGAGTAAAGACAAATACATACATATTGGAAATACGTAAACTTACGAAAAGAAAAATCGCATCGTGCAAAATTATATTGTTTTTCATAAACAACTCGTTGTAACTCGAATAGATTTGGTGTTGCATGTATGTCTAAGCGTGTATCCTCAAAAGAGAATGCACAGGAGAGTTTTCTGTTGAAAAAATATGTCAGAATAGCACGTTATAAGGAAATCCCGCATCATGCAAAATGATCTTGTTTTTCCTATACAACATGTTTAAACTCGAAAACCTTTTGTGTTGCGTGTATGTCTAAGTGTGTAGCTTCAAAAGATAATGCACAGGAGAGTTTTCTCTCGCAAGAATATGTAAGAATACCACGTTATAAGGAAATACAGTGTTGCAGAGTAAAGACAAATACGTACCTATTAGAAATACTTAAACTTTACGAGAAGAAATAACACATCGTAAAAAATTATCTTGTATTTCCTAAACAACATGTTGTAACTCGAAAAGCTTTGGTGTTGCATGTATGTCTAATCATGTAGCCTCAAAAGAGAATGCAAAGGAGAGTGTTCTCTCGAAAAAATATGTCAGAATACAACGTTTTAAAGAAATCCCGTATCGTGCGAAATTATCTTGTTTTCCCTGAACAACTTGTTGTAACTCGAAAAGCTTTGGTGTTGCGTTTTTGTCTAAGCGTGCAGCCTCAAAACACAACGCACAGGAGAGTTTTCTCTCAAAGCAATATGTAAGAATACCACGTTATAAGGAAATACTGTGTTGCAGAGTAAAGACAAATACGTACTAATTGGAAATACTTAAACTTTACTAGAAGAAATAACGCATCCTTCAAAATCATCTTGTTTTTCCTAAACAACACGATGTAACCCGAAAATATTTCGTGTTGCATGTATGTCTAAGCTTGTTGCCTCAAAAGAGAACACACAGGAGAATTTTCTCTCAAAAAAATTTGTCAGAATACCATGATTTAAGGAAATCCTGCATCGTGCGAAATCATCTGGTTTTTCCTAAACAACATCTTGTTACTCAAAAAGCTTTGGTGTTGCTTGTATGTCTAAGCGTTTAGCCTTAAGAGAGAATGCACAGGAGAGTTTTCTGTTGAAAATATATGTCAGAATACCACGTTTTAAGGAAATCCCGCATCGTGCGTTATTATCTTGTTTTTCTTAAACAACACGTTGTAACTCGAAAAGCTTTGGTATTGCGTGTTTGTCTAAGCGTGTAGCCTCAAAAGAGAACACACAGGAGAGTTTTCTCTTGAAAGAATATGTAAGAATACCACGGTATAAGGAAATACAGTGTTGCAGAGTAATGACACATACATACGTATTAGAAATACTTAAACTTTACGAGAAGAAATAGTGCATCATAAAAAAATTATCTTGTATTTCCTAAACAATACGTTGTAAATAGAAAAGATTTGGTGTTGTGTGTATGTCTAAATGTGTAGCCTCAAAAGAGAACCCACAGGAGAATTTGCTCTCAAAAAAATATGTCAGTGTACCACGTTTTAAGGAAATACTGCATCGTGCGAAATTATCTTGTTTTTGCTAAACAACACGTTGTAACTCGAAAAGCTTTGGTGTTGGGTTTTTGTCTAAGTGTGCAGCCTCAAAGGAGAATGCACAGGAGAGTTTTCTCTCCAAAGAATATGTAAGAATACCACGTTATAAGGAAATATAGCGTTGTAGAGTAAAGACAAATACGTATGTATTGGAAGTATTTAAACTTTAGGAGAAGAAATAACGCATCGAGCAAAATTGTCTAGTTTTTCCTAAACAACACGTTGTAACTCTAAAAGATTTTGTGTTACGTGTATGTCTAAGCTTGTAGCCTCAAAAGAGAAGGCACAGGAGAGTTTTCTCTCGAAAAAATATGTCAGAATACAACGTTATAACGAAATCCCACATCGTGCGAAATTATCTTGTTTTTCCTAAACAACACGATGTAACTCGAAAAGCTTTGGTGTTGTGTGTATTTCTCAGCGTGTAGCCTCAAAAGAGAATGCACAGGAGAGTTTTCTCTCGAAAGAATATGTAAGAATACAACTTTATAAGGAAACCAGTGTTGCAGAGTAAAGACAAATACGTATGTATTAGAAATACTTAAACTTTATGAAAAGAAATAACGCATCGTAAAAAATTAACTTGTATTTCCTAAACAACACGTTGTAACTCGAAATGATTTGGTGTTGCGTGTATTTCTAAACGTGTAGCCTCAAAAGAGAACCCACTGGAGAATTTTCTCTCGACAAAATATGTCAGAATACCACGTTTTAAGGAAATCCCGCATCGTGCGAAATTATAATTTTTTCCAAAACAACACGTTGTAACTTGAAAAGCTTTGGTGATGCGTGTTTGTCTAAGCGTGTAGCCTCAAAAGAGAACGCACAGGAGAGTTTTCTCTCAAAAGAATATGTAAGAATACCACGTTACAAGGAAATACAGTTTGGCAGAGTAAAGACAAATACGTACGAATTAGAAATATTTAAACATAATGAAAAGAAATAAACCATCGTACAAAATTATCTTGTATTTCCTAAACAACCCGTTGTAACTCGAAAAGATTTGGTGTTATGTGTATGTCTAAGCATTTAGCCTCAAAAGAGAATGCACAGGAGAGTTTGCTCTCAAAAGAATATGTAAGAATACCATGTTATGATGAAATAAAGTGTTGCAGAATAAAGACAAATACTTATGTATTGGAAATACTTATACTTTATGAGAAGAAAGAACGCATCGTGCAAAATTATTTTGTTTTTCCTAAACAACACTTTGTAACTCGAAAAGATGTGGTGTTGCGTGTATGTCTAAGCGTGTATCCGCAAAAGAGAATGCACAGGATTGTTTTCTCTCGAAAAATTATGTCAGAATACCACGTTTCAAGGAAATGCCGCATTGTGCAAAATTATCTTGTTTTTCTTAAACAACATGTTGTAACTCGAAAAGCTTTGGTGTTGCGTGTATGTCTAAGCGTGTAGCCTCTAAAGAGAACGCACAGGAGAGTTTTCTCTCGAAAGAATATGTAAGAATACCACGTTATAAGGAAATACAGTGTTGCAGAGTAAGACAAATACATAGTTATTAGAAATACTTAAACTTTACGAGAAGAAATAAGGCATCATAAAAAAATTATCTTTTATTTCCTAAACAACACGTTGTAACTCGAAAAGATTTGGTGTTGTGTTTATGTCTAAATGTGTATCCTCAAAAGAGAACCCACAGGAGAATTTTCTCTCGAAAAAATATAACAGAATACTACGTTTTAAGGAAATCCTACATCGTGCAAAATTATCTTCTTTTTCCTAAACAACACTTTGTAACTCGAAAAGCTTTGGTGTAGCTTGTATGTTTCAGCATATAGCCTCAAAAGAGAACACACAGGAGAGTTTTCTCTCGAAAAAATATGTCAGAATACCACGTTTTAAGGAAATCCTGCATCGTGCGAAATTATCTTTTTTTTTTCCCAAACAACTTGTTGTAACTCGAAAAGCTTTGGTGTTGCGTTTTTGTCTTAGCGTGCAGCCTCAAAAGAGAATGCAAAGAAGAGTTTTGTCTTGAAAGAATATGTAATAATTCCACGTTATAAGGAAATACAGTGTTGCAGATTAAAGACAAATACCTACTTATTGGAAATACTAAAACTTTACGAGAAGAAATAACGCATCGTGCAAAATTGTCTTGGTTTTCCTAAACTACATGTTGTAAATCAAAAAGCTTTCGTGTTGCGTGTATGTCTAAGCGTGTAGCCTCAAAAGAGAACGCACAGGAATGTTTTAATTTGAAGACATATGCAAGAATACCACGTTATAAGGAAATACAGTGTTGCAGATTAAAGACAAATAAGTACGTATTAGAAATACTTAAACTTTAGGAGAAGAAATAACGCATCGTGCAATATTATCTTGTTTTTCCTAAACAACACGATGTAACTCGAAAAGATATGGTGTTGCTTGTATGTCTAAACGTGTAGCCTCAAATGAGAACCCACAGAAGAATTTTTTCTCGGCAAAATATGTCAGAATACAACGTTTTAAGGAAATCCCGCATCGTGCAAAATTATCTGGTTTTTCTTAAACAACACGTTGTAGCTCGAAAAGCTTTGATGTTCCGTGTATGTCTAAGCATGTAGCCTCAAAAGAGAATGCACAGGAGAGTTTTCTCTAGAAAGAATATGTAAGAATACCAATTTATAAGGAAATACAGTGTTGCAGAAAAAAGACAAATACGTACCTATTAGAAATACTCAAACTTTATGAGCAGAAATAAGGCATCGTACAAAATTATATTGTATTTCCTAAACAACAAGTTGAAACTTGAAAGGATTTGGTATTGTGTGTATGTCTAAACGTGTAGCCTCAAAAGTGAACCCACAGAAGATTTTTCTCTCGAAAAAATATGTCAGAACCACATTTTAAGGAAATCCTGCATCGTGTGAAATTATCTTGTTTTTCCTAAACAACACGTTGTAACTCGAAAAGCTTTGGTGTTGCGTTTTTGTCTAAGCATGCAGCCTCAAAAGAGAATGCACCGGAGAGTTTTTTCTTGTAAGTATATGTAAGAATACCACGTTATAAGGAAATATAGTGTTGCAGAGTAAGACAAATACGTACATATTGGAAATACTTAAACTTATGAAAAGAAAAATCGCATTGTGCAAAATTATATTGTTTTTTATAAACAACATGTTGTAACTCGAATAGATTTGGTGTTGCATATATGTCTAAGCTTGTAGCCTCAAAAGAGAACGCACAGGAGAGTTTTCTGTCGAAAAAATATGTCAGAATTGCACGTTATAAGGAAATCCCGCATCATGCAAAATGATCTTGTTTTTCCTATACAACATGTTTAAACTCGAAAACCTTTTGTGGTGCGTGTATGTCTAAGTGAGTAGCCTCAAAAGATAATGCACAGGAGAGTTTTCTCTTGCAAGAATATGTAAGAATACCACGTTATAAGAAAATACAGTGTTGCAGAGTAAAGACAAATATGTACATATTAGAAATACTTAAACCTTACGAGAAGAAATTACACATCGTAAAAAATTATCTTGTATTTCCTAAACAACACGTTGTAACTCGAAAAGCTTTGGTGTTGCATGTATGTCTAATCATGTAGGCTCAAAAGAGAATGCAAAGGAGTGTTCTCTCGAAAAAATATGTCAGAATACCACGTTTTAAAGAAATCACTTATCATGCGAAATTATCTTCTTTTTCCTAAAAAACTTGTTGTAACTCGAAAAGCTTTGGTGTTGAGTTTTTGTCTAAGCATGCAGCCTCAAAACATATCGCACAGGAGAGTTTTCTCTCAAAGCAATATGTAAGAATACCACGTTATAAGGAAATACTGTGTTGCAGAGTAAAGACAAATACGTACTAATTGGAAATACTTACACTTTATGAGAAGAAATAACGCATCGTTCAAAATCATCTTGTTTTTCCTAAACAACACGATGTAACCCGAAAATATTTCGTGTTGCATGTATGTCTAAGCTTGTTGCCTCAAAAGAGAACGCACAGGAGAATTTTCTCTCAAAAAAAATTTGTCAGAATACCGCGATTTAAGGAAATTCTGCATCGTGCGAAATCATCTAGTTTTTCCTAAACAACATCTTGTTACTCAAAAAGCTTTGGTGTTGCTTGTATGTCTAAGCGTTTAGCCTTAAGAGAGAATGCACAGGAGAGTTTTCTGTCAAAAAAATATGTCAGAATACCACGTTTTAAGGAAATCCCGCATCGTGCGTTATTATCTTGTTTTTCTTAAACAACACGTTGTAACTCGAAAAGCTTTGGTATTGCGTGTATGTCTAAGCCTGTAGCCTCAAAAGAGAACAAACAGGAGAGTTTTATCTTGAAAGAATATGTAAGAATACCACGTTAAAAGGAAATACAGTGTTGCAGAGTAATGACACATACATACATATTAGAAATACGTAAACTTTCCGAGAAGAAATAGCACATCATAAAAAATTATCTTGTATTTCCTAAACAACACGTTGTAAATAGAAAAGATTTGGTGTTGTGTGTATGTCTAAATGTGTAGCCTCAAAAGAGAACCCACAGGAGAATTTATTCTCGAAAAAATATGTCAGAGTACCACGTTTTAAGGAAATCCTGCATCGTGCGAAATTATTTTGTTTTTCCTAAACAACACGTTGTAACTCGAAAAGCTTTGGTGTTGGGTTTTTGTCTAACTGTGCAGCCTCAAAGGAGAATGCACAGGAGAGTTTTCTCTCCAAAGAATATGTAAGAATACCACGTTATAAGGATATATAGCGTTGTAGAGTAAAGACAAATATGTACGTATTGGAAGTATTTAAACTTTAGGAGAAGAAATAATGCATCGATCAAAATTGTTTTGTTTTTCCTAAACAACACGTTGTAACTCTAAAAGATTTTGTGTTACGTGTATGTCTAAGCTTGTAGCCTCAAAAGAGAAGGCACAGGAGAGTTTTCTCTCGAAAAAATATGTCAGAATACAACGTTTTAAGGAAATCCCACATCGTGCGAAATTATCTTGTTTTTCCTAAATAACACGATGTAACTTGTAAAGCTTTGGTGTTGCGTGTATGTCTCAGCTTGTAGCCTCAAAAGAGAATGCACAGGAGAGTTTTCTCTCGAAAGAATATGTAAGAATACAACTTTATAAGGACACCAGTGTTGCAGAGTAAAGACAAATTCGTATGTATTAGAAATACTTAAACTGTATGAAAAGAAATAACGCATCGTAAAAAATTAACTTGTATTTCCTAAACAACACGTTGTAACTCTAAATGATTTGGTGTTGCGTGTATTCCTAAATGTGTAGCCTCAAAAGAGAACCCACTGGAGAACTTTCTCTCGACAAAATATGTCAGAATACCACGTTTTAAGGAAATCCCGCATCGTGCGAAATTATAATTTTTTTCCAAATCAACATGTTGTAACTTGAAAAGCTTTGGTGATTCGTGTTTGTCTAAGCGTGTAGCCTCAAAAGAGAACGCACAGGAGAATTTTCTCTCAAAAGAATATGTAAGAATACCACGTTACAAGGTAATACAGTTTTGCAGTGTAAAGACAAATGCGTACGTATTAGAAATACTTAAGCATAATGAGAAGAAATAAACCATCGTACAAAATTATCTTGTATTTCCTAAACAACCCGTTGTAACTCGAAAAGATTTGGTGTTATGTGTATGTCTAAGCATGTAGCCTCAAAAGAGAATGCACAGGAGAGTTTGCTCTCGAAAGAATATGTAAGAATACCATGTTATAATGAAATAAAGTGTTGCAGAATAAAGACAAATACTTATGCATTGGAAATACTTAAACTTTACGCGAAGAAATAACGCACCGTGCAAAATTATCTTGTTTTTCCTAAACAACACTTTGTAACTCGAAAAGCTTTGGTGTAGCTTGTATGTCTCAGCGTGTAGCCTCAAAAGCGAACACACAGGAGAGTTTTCTCTCGAAAAATTTGTCATATTACCACGTTTTAAGGAAATCCTGCATTGTGTGAAATTATCTTTTTTTCCCAAACAACTTGTTGTAACTCGAAAAGCTTTGGTGTTGCGTGTATGTCTCAAAAGAAAATGCACAGGAGAGTTTTCCCTCGCAAGAATATGTAAGAATACCACGTTACAAGGAAATAGAGTTTTGCAGAGTAAAGACAAATACGTACATATTAGAAATACTTAAACTTTACGAGAAGAAATAACGCATCTTACAAAATTATCTTGTATTTCCTAAACAACACGTTGTAACTCGAAAGCTTTGATGTTGCATGTATGTCTCAGCATGTAGCTTCAAAAGAGAATGCACAGGAGAGTTTCTCTCGAAAAAATATGTCAGAATACCACGTTTTAAGAAAATCCCGCATCGTGTGTAATTATCTTGTTTTTTCTAAACAACTTGTTGTAACTCGAAAAGCTTTGGTGTTCCGTATTTGTCTAAGCATGCATCCTTAAAAGAGAATGCACAGGACAGTTATCTCTCGAAAGTATATGTAAGAATACCATGTTATAAGGAAATATAGTGTTGCAGAGTAAAGACAAATATGTACATATTGGAAATACTGAAACTTACGAAAAGAAAAAAACGCATCCTGCAAAATTATATTGTTTTTCATTAACAACACATTGTAACTCGAATAGATTTGGTGTTGCATGTATGTCTAAGCTTGTAGCCTCAAAAGAGAACGCACAGGAGAGTTTTCTGTCGAAAAATATGTCAGAATAGCACGTTTTAAGGAAATCCCGCATCGTGACAAATTATCTTGTTTTTCCTAAACAACACGTTGTAATTCGAAAACCTTTGGTGTTGCATGTATGTCTAAGCGTGTAGCCCCAAAAGAGAACACACAGGAGAGTTTTCACATGAAAGAATATGTAAGAATACTACGCTATAAGAAAATACATTGTTGCAGAGTAAAGAAAATACGTACTTATTAGAAATACTTAAACTTTACAAGAAGAAATAATGGATCTTCTTTTTCCTAAACAACACATTGTAACTCGAAAAGCTTTGGTGTTTCTTGTATGTCTCAGCATGTAGCCTCAAAAGAGAACGCACAGGAGTGTTTTCTCTCGAAAAATATGTCAGAATACTACGTTTTAAGGAAATCCCACATCGTGCGAAATTATCTGGTTTTTCTTAAACAACACGTTGTAACTCGAAAAGCTTTGGTGTTCCGTGTATGTCTAAGCATGTAGCCTCAAACGAGAATGCACAGGAGAGTTTTCTCTAGAAAGAATATGTAAGAATACCAATTTATAAGGAAATAGAGTGTTGCAGAATAAAGACAAATAAGTACCTATTAGAAATACTTAAACTTTACGAGAAGAAATAACACATTCTATAAAATTATATTGTATTTCCTAAACAACAAGTTGAAACTCGAAAGGATTTGGTGTTGTGTGTATGTCTAAACGTGTAGCCTCAAAAGAGAACCCACAGGAGAATTTTCTCTCAAAAAAATATGTCAGAACCACGTTTTAAGGAAATCTTGCATCGTGCGAAATTATCTTGTTTTTCCTAAACAACACGTTGTAACTCGAAAAGCTTTGATGTTGCGTTTTTGTCTAAGCCTGCAGCCTCAAACGAGAACGCACAGGAGAGTTTTCTCTCAAAAGAATATGTAAGAATACCAAGTTACAATGAAATACACTTTTACAGAGTAAAGACAAATACATACATATTAGAAATACTTAAACTTTACGAGAAGAAATAATGCATCGTAAAAAATTTTCGAGAATTTCCTAAACAACACGTTTTAACTCGAAAGGATTTGGAGTTGTGTTTATTTCTAAACGTGTAGCCTCAAAAGAGAACCCTCAGGAGAATTTTCTCTCGAAAAAATATATCAGAATACCACGTTTTAAGAAAATCCCGCATCATGCGCAATTATCTTGTTTTTCCTAAACAACTTGTTGTAACTCGAAAAGCTTTGGTGTTGCGTTTTTGTCTAAGCGTGCAGCCTCAAAAGAGAATGCACAGGAGAGTTTTTTCTCATAAGAATATGTAAGAATACCACGTTATAAGGAAATATAGTGTTGCAGAGTAAAGACAAATACTTATATATTGGAAATACTTAAACTTAAGAAAATAAAAAATGCATCGTGCAAAATTATATAGTTTTTCATAAACAACACGTTGTATCTCGAATAGATTTGGTGATGTATGTATGTCTAAGCTTGTGGCCTCAAAAGAGAACGCACAGGAGTGTTTTCTGTCGAAAAAATATGTCAGAATACCACGTTTTAAGGAAATCCTGCATCGTGCCAAATTATCTTTTTTTTCCTAACCAACATGTTGTAATTCGAAAAGCTTTGGTGTTGCGTGTATGTCTAAGCATGTAGCCGCAAACGAGAACACACAGGAGAGGTTTCACTCGAAAGAATATGTAAGAATACCACGTTATAAGGAAATACAGTGTTGCAGAGTAAAGACAAATACGTACTTATTAGAAATACTTAAACTTTACGAGAAGAAATAACGCATCATGCAATATTATCTTGTTTTTCCTAAACAACACATTGTAACTCGAAAAGATTTGGTGTTGCGTGTATGTCTAAACGTGTAGCCTCAAAAGAGAACCCACAGGAGAATTATCTCTCGAAAAAAAATATGTCAGAATACCACGTTTTAAGGAAATCCTGTGTCGTGCGAAATTATGTTGTTTTTCCTAAACAACATTTTTTAACTCGAAAAGCTTTGGTGTTTCGTGTATGTCTAAGTGTGTAGCCTCAAATGAGAATGCACAGGAGAGGTTTCTCTCTCAAGAATATATAAGAATACCACGTTACTAGCAAATAGAGTTTTACAGAGTAAAGACAAATACGTACATATTAGAAATACTTATACTTTACGAGAAGAAATAACGCATCGTAGAAAATTATCTACTGTTTCCTAAACAACACTTTGTAACTCAAAAATATTTGGTGTTGTGTGTATGTCTAAACATGTAGGCCCAAAATAGAAACCATAGGAGAATTTTCTCTCGAAAAAATATGTCAGGATACCACGTTTTAAGGAAATCCTGCATTGTGCGAAATTATCTTGTTTTTCCCAAACAACCTGTTGTAACTCGAAAAGATTTGGTGTTGCCTGTATGTCTAAGCTTGTAGCCTCAAAAGAGAACGCACAGGAGAGTTTTGTCTCAAAAAATATGTCAGAATATCACGTTTTAAGGAAGTCCTGCATCATGCGAAATCATCTTTTTTTTCCTAAACAAAGTGTTGTATCTCGAAAAGCTTTGGTGTTGCGTTTTTGTCTAAGCGTGCAGCCTCAAAAGAGAACGCACAGGAGAGTTTTCTCTCGAAAGAATATGTAAGAATACCAAGTTATAAGGAAATACAGTGTTGCAGAGTAAAGAAAAATACGTACATATTGGAAATACTTAAACTTTACGAGAAGAAATAGCGCATCGTGCAAAATTATCTTGTTTTTCCTAAACAACCCGTTGTAACTCAAAAAGATTTGGTGTTGCCTGTATGTCTAAGCGTGTAGCTTCAAAGGAGAATGCACAGGAGAGTTTTCTTTCGAAAAAAATTGGCATAATACCACGTTTTATGTAAATCCTGCATCATGCGAAATTATCTTGTTTTTCCTAAACAACATGTTTTAACTCGAGAAACTTTGGTGTTTCGTGTATGTCAAAGTGTGTAGCCTCAAAAGAGAATGCACAGGAGAGTTTTCTCTCACAAGAATATATAGGAATACCACGTTACAAGGAAATACAGTTTTACAGAGTAAAGACAAATACTTACGTATTAGAAAAACTTAAACTTTACGAGATGAAATAAATCATCGTGCAAAATTATCTTGTTTTTCCCAAACAACACATTGTAACTCGAAACGATTTGGTGTTGCGGGTATGTCCAAGCATGAAGCCTCAAAAGAGAACGCACAGGAGAATTTTATCTCAAAAAATATGTCAGAATACAACGTTTTAAGAAAATCCTGTATCGTGAGAAATTATCTTGTTTTTCCTAAACAACTTGCTGTAACTCGAAAAGCTGTGGTGTTGCCTTTTTGTCTAAGCGTGCAGCCTCAAAAGAGAATGCACAGGAGAGTTTTCTCTCGAAAGAATATGTAAGAATACCAAGTTATAAGGAAATACAGTGTTGCAGATTAAAGACAAATACGTACATATTGGAAATACTTAAAGTTTTCGAGAAGAAATAATGCATCGTACAAAATTATCTAGAATTTCCTAAAGAACACGTTGTAACTCAAAAAGATTTGGTGTTGTGTGTATGTCTAAACGTGTAGCCCCCAAAGAGAACCCACAGGAGAATTTTCTCTCTAAAAAATATTTCAGGATACCACGTTTTAAGGAAATCCTGCATCGTGAGATATTAACTTGTTTTTCCTAAACAACACGTTGTAACTCGAAAAGCTTTGGTGTTGCGTGTATGTCTAAGCGTGTAGCCTCAAAAGAGAACGCACAGGAGAGTTTTCTCTCGAAATAATATGTAAGAATACCACGTATTAAGGAAATCCCGCATCGTGCGAAATTATCTTGTTTTTCCTAAACAACTTGTTGTAACTCGAAAAGCTGTGGTGTTGCCTTTTTGTCTAAGCGTGCAGCCTCAAAAGAGAACGCACAGGAGAGTTTTCTCTCGAAAGAATATGTAAGAATACCAAGTTATAAGAAAATACAGTGTTGCAGATTAAAGACAAATACGTACATATTGGAAATACTTGAAATTTTCGAGAAGAAATAACGCATCGTACAAAATTATCTTGTATTTCCTAAACAACACGTTGTAACTCGAAAAAATTTGGTGTGGCGTGTATGTCTAAGCGTGTAGCCTCAAAAGAGAATGCACAGGAGAGTTTTCTCTCGAAAAAATATGTCAGAATACCACGTTTTAAGGAAATCCCGCATAGTGTGAAATTATTTTTTTTCCCTAAACAACACGTGGTAATTCGAAAATATTTGGAGTTGCGTGTATGTCTAAGCGTGTAGCCTCAAAAGAGAACGCAGAGGAGAGTTTTCTCTCGAAGGAATATGTCAGAATACCACGTTATAAGTAAATACAGTGTTGCAGAGTAAAGACAAATACGTACATATTAGAAATATTTAAACTTTACGAGAAGAAATAACGCATCGAAAAATTAGCTTGTATTTCCTCTCCTGTGCGTTCTCTTTTGAGACTACACGCTTAGATATACACGCAACAACAAATCTTTTTGAGTTACAACGTGTTGTTTAGGAAATACAAGATAATTTTGCAGGATGCAGTATTTCTTCTAGTAAAGTTTAAGTATTTCAAATACGTTCGTAGTTGTCTTTACTCTGCAACACTGTATTTAATTATAAGGTGGTAGGTATTCTTACTTATTCTTTTGAGAGAAAACTCTCCTGTGCGTTCTCTTTTTAGGCTACATGCATAGACATACACCCAACACCAAAGCTTTTCGAGTTACAACATGTTGTTTAGGAAAAAAAAGATAATTTCGAACGATGCAGGATTTCTTTAAAACATTGTATTCTGACATATTTTTTCGAGAGAAAATTCCCCTGTGGGTTCTCTTTTAAGGCTACACGTTTAGACATACACGCAACACCAAATCATTTCGAGTTAAAACGTATTATTTAGGAAATACTAGATAATTTTTTACGATGCGTTATTTCTTCTCATAAAGTTTAAGTATTTCTAATACATAGGTATTTATCTTTACTCTGAAACACTGTATTTCCCTATAACGTTGTATTCTTACGTATTCTTTCGAGAGAAAACTCTCCTGTGCATTCTCTATTGAGGCTACATGCTTATACACACATGCAACACCAAATCTTTTCGAGTTACAACGTGTTGTTTAGGAAAAACAGGATAATTTTGCATGATGCGTTCTTTCTTCTCATAAAGTGTAAGTATTTCTTATAAGTACGTATTTGTCTTTACTCTGCAACATTGTATTTCCTTGTAACGTGGTATTTTTTACATATTCTTTCGAAAGAAAACTCTCCTGTGCGTTCTCTTTTGAGGCTACACACTTAGACATACACACAACACCAAAGCTGTTCGAGTTAATACTTGTTGTTTAAGAAAAACAAGATAATTTCATACGTTGCAGGATTTATTTAAAACGTGGTATTCTGACATATTTTTTCGAAAGAAAACTCTCCTGTGCTTTCTCTTTTGAGGCTACAAGCTTAGTCATACACGCAACACCAAATATTTTTGAGTTACAACATGTTGTTTAGGAAAAACAAAATAATTTTGCACGATGCATTATTTCTTCTCGTAACGTTTAAGTATTTCCAATATGTACGTATTTGTCTTTACTCTGCAACACTGTACTCCCTTATAACGTGGTATTATTACATATTCTTTCGAGAGAAAACTCTCCTATGCATTCTCTTTTGAGGCTACATGCTTAGACATAGAGGCAACACCAAAGATTTTCGAGTTACAACGTGTTGTTTATGAAAGATAAGATAATTTCTCACGATGCGGGATTTCCTTAAAACGTGGTATTCTGACATATTTTTTTTGAGAGAACACTCTCCTGTGCATTCTCTTTTGATATACAAGCTTAGACATACACACAACATGAAAGCTTTTCGAGTTACAACGTGTTGTTTAGGAAAAACAAGATAATTTTGCACGATGCATTATTTCTTCTCGTAAAGTTTAAGTATTTCCAATATGTAGGTATTTGTCTTTACTCTGCAACATTGTATTTCCTTATAACTTAGTATTCTTACATATTCGTTCGAGAGAAATCTCTCCTGTGCATTCCCTTTTGAGGCTGCATCCTTAGACATACACGCAACAACAATGTTTTTCGAGTTACCATGTGTTGTTTAGGAAAAACAAGATAATTTCACACTTTGCGGGATTTCCTTAAAACGTGGTAATCTGACATATTTTTTGAAACAAAACTCTCCTGTGTGTTCTCTTTTGAGGCTACATGCTTAGACATACACGCAACACCAAATCTTTTCGAGTTATAACGTGTTGTGTAGGAAATACAAGATAATTTTGTATGATGCGTTATTTCTTCACATAAAGTTTAAGTATTTCTAATACGTACATATTTGTCTTTATTCTGCAACACTGTATTTTTTTGTAACGTGGTATTCTTACATATTCTTTCGAGAGAAAACTCTCCTGTGTGTTCTCTTTTGCGGCTACACGCTTAGACATACACGTATCACCAAAGCTGTTCAAGTTTCAAGGTGTTGTTTAGGAAAAAAAAAGACAATTTCGCACGATGCGGGATTTCCTTCAAACGTGGTATTCTGACATATTTTTTCAAGAGAAAACTCTCCTGTGCATTCTCTTTTGAGGCTACACACTTAGACATACACGCAACACCAAAGATTTTCGAGTTAAAACGTGTTGTTTAGGAATTACAAGATAATTTTGCACGATGCTTTATTTCTTCTCATAAAGTTTAAGTATTTCCAATACATACGTATTTGTATTTACTCTGCAACACTGTATTTCCTGGTAACGTGGTGTTCTTAGACATACAATCAACACCAAATCTTTTAGAGTAACAACGTGTTGTTTAGGAAAAACAAGACAATTTTGCACGATGCGTTATTTCTTCTATTAAAGTTTAAGTATTTCCAATAGGAAAATATGTGTTCGCATCTTGAGAAATTATCTTCTTTTTCCTAAACAACACATTTTAACTCGAAAAGCTTTGGTGTTGCGTGTATGTCTAAGGGTGCAGTCACAAAAGAGAAAGCATAGGAGAGTTTTTTCTCGAAATAATATGTAAGAATACCACGTTATAAGGAAATACAGTGTTTCAGAGTAAAAACAAATATGTACGTATAGGAAATACTTAAACTTTACGAGAAGAAATAATGCA
Organism: Apodemus sylvaticus; assembly: GCF_947179515.1. Classification (NCBI taxonomy): domain Eukaryota; kingdom Metazoa; phylum Chordata; class Mammalia; order Rodentia; family Muridae; genus Apodemus; species Apodemus sylvaticus. The sequence goes on along the minus strand of NW_026263069.1, from coordinate 113,241 downwards.
TCGTGCAAAATTATCTTGTTTTTCCTAAACAACACGTTGTAACTCGAAAAGTTCTTTGTAACGTGGTATTCTTACATATTCTTGTGAGAGAAAACTCACAAGAATATGTAAGAATACCACGTTACACTTTGAGGCTACACACTTAGACATACACGCAATACCAAAGATTTTCGAGTAAAAACATGTTGTTTAGGAGAAACAAGATAATTTCTCACGATGCAGGATTTCCTTCAAACTTGGTATTCTGACATATTTTTCCGAGATAAAACTCTCCTGTGCGGTCTCTTTTGAGGCTACATGCTTAAACATACACACAACACCAAATCTTTTCGAGTTACAACGTGTTGTTTGGGAAAAACAAGATAATTTTGCACGATGCGTTATTTTTTCTCCTAAATTTTATGTATTTCCAATACGTATGTATTTGACTTTACTCTGCAACACTGTATTTCCTTATAAAGTGGTATTCTTACATATTCTTTTGAGAGAAAACTCTCCTGTGAATTCTCTTGTGAGGCTACACGCTTAGACATACACGCAAGACCAAAGCTTTTCTAGTTACAACGTGTTGTTTAAGAAAAACAAGATAATTTCGCACGATGCATGATTTCCTTAATACGTGCCCTTCTGACATATTTTTTGGACAGAAAACAGTCCTGTGCTTTCTCTTTTGAGGCTAAACGCTTAGACATACACGCAGCACCAAATCTTTTTGAGTTACAATGTGTTGTTTATGAAATAAAATATAATTTTGTATGATGCGTTATTTCTTCTCATAAAGTTTAAGTATTTCTAATAAGTACTTATTTCTCTTTCATCTGCAACACTGTATTTCCTTATAACGTGGTATTCTTACATATTCTTTCGAGAGAAACCTCTCCTGTGCATTCTCTTTTGAGGCTACATGCTTAGACATACACGCAACACCAAATATTTTCGAATTACAACATGTTGTTTAGGAAAAACAAGATAATTTCACAATATGCGGGATTTCCTTAAACGTGGTATTCTGACATATTTTTTCGAGAGAAAACTCTACTGTGCGTTCTCTTTTGAGGCTACACACTGAGACATACATGCCACATCAAATCTTTCTAGTTACAACGTGTTGTTTAGGAAATACAAGATAATTTTGTACCATGCATTATTTCGTCTCATAAGTTTAAGTATTTTTAATATGTACGTATTTGCCTTTACTCTGCAAAACTGTATTTCATTGTAACGTGGTATTCTTACATATTCGTGTGAGAGAAAACTCTCCTGTGCATTCTCTTCTGAGGCTACACACTTAGACATACACGCAACACCAAAGATTTTCAGGTAAAAACATGTTGTTTACGAAAAACAACATAATTTCGCATGATGCAGGATTTCCTTAAAACGTGGTATTCTGACATATTTTTTAGACTGAAAACTCTCCTGTGCGTTCTCTTTGGAGGCTACTCACTTTGACATACACGCAATACCAAGGCTTTATGAGTTACAACGTGTTGTTTAAGAAAAACAAGATAATTTCGCACAATGCGGGATTTCCATAAAACGTGGTATTCTGACATATTTTTTCGTGAGAAAATTGTCCTGTGGGTTCTCTTTTGAGGCTACACGATTAGACATACATGCAACACCAAATCTTTTCGAGTTACAACGTGTTGTTTAGGAAAAATAAGAGAATTTCGCAGGATGCGGGATTTCCTTAAAACCTGGTATTCTGACATATTTTTAAGAGAGAAAACTCTCCTGTGTGTTCTCTTTTGAGGCTACACTCATAGACATACACGCAACACCGAATCTTTTCGAGTTATAACGTGTTGTGTAGGAAATACAAGATAATTTTGTATGATGCGTTATTTCTTCACATAATGTTTAAGTATTTCTAATACGTACATAATTGGCTTTACTCTGCAACACTGTATTTCCTTGTAACGTGGTATTCTTACATATTCTTTTGAGAGAAAACTCTCCTGTGTGTTCCCTTTTGCGGCTACATCTTAGACATACACGTATCACCAAAGCTGTTCGAGTTACAATGTGTTGTTTAGGAACAAAAAGACAATTTCGCATGATGCGGGATTTCCTTAAAACGTGGTATTCTGACATATTTTTTCGAGAGAACACTCACCTGTGCATTCTCTTTTGAGGCAACATGCTTAGACATACACTCCACACCAAATCATTTCGAGTTACAACGTGTTGTTTAGGAAATACATGATAATTTTGCACGATGCTTTACTTCTTCTCGTAAAGTTTAAGTATTTCTAATATGTACTTATTTGTCTTTAATCCTCAAAACTGTATTTCCTTGAAACGTGGTATTCTTACATATTCTTGCGAGGGAAAACTCTCCTGTGCATTCTCTTTTGAGGCTACACACTTAGACATACACGCAACACCAAAGCTTTTCAAGTTAAAACATGGTGTTGAGGAAAAACAAGATAATTTCGCGCGATGCAGGATTTCCTTAAATGTGGTATTCTAACATATTTTTTGAAGAGAAAACTTTCCTTTGTGCTCTCTGTTGAAGCTATACGCTTAGACATACACGCAACATCAAATGCTTTCGAGTTACAACGTATTGTTTAGGAAATACAAGATAATTTTGTGAGATGTGTTATTTCTTCTTGTAAAGTTTAAGTATTTCTAGTAAGTACATATTTGCCTTTAATCTGCAACACTGTATTTCCTTATAACGTGGTATTCTTACATATTCTTTCAAAAGAAAACTCTCCTGTGTGTTCTCTTTTGAGGCTACACGCTTAGACATACACGCCACACCAAATCTTTTCGAGTTACAACGTGTTGTTTAGGAAATACAAGATAATTTTGTATGATGCATTATTTCTTCTCGTAAACTTTAAGTATTTCTAATATGTACGTATTTGTCTCTACTCTGCAAAACTGTATTTCCTTGTAACGTGGTACTCTTCATATTCTTGAGAGAGAAAACTCTCCTGTGCATTCTCATTTGAGGCTACACACTTAGACAAACACGCAACATCAAATCTTTTCGAGTTAAAACATGTTGTTTAGGAAAAACAACATAATTTCGCACGATGCAGGATTTTCCTTAAAACGTGGTATTCTGACATATATTTTCGAGAGAAAACTCTCCTGTGCGTTCTCTTTTGTGGCTACAAGCTTAGACATACACGTAACGCAAAATCTTTTCGAGTTACAACGTGTTGTTTAAGAAAAACAAGATAATATTTCACGATGCATTCTTTCTTCTCGTAAAGTTTAAGTATTTCCAATATGTACGTATTTGTCTTTAATCTGCAACACTGTATTTCCTTATAACTTGGTATTCTTACATATTCTTTCGAGAGAACTCTCTCCTGTGCCTTCTGTTTTGAGGCTGTGCTCTTAGACAAAAATGCAACACCAAAGCTTTTCGAGTTTCAACACGTTGTTTAGGAAAAAAAAATAATTTCGCACGATGCAGGATTTCTTTAAAACGTGGTATTCTGACATATTTATTCGAGAGAAAACTCTCCTGTGCGTTCTCTTTTGAGGCTACACGCTGAGACATTCAAGCAACTCCAAAGCTTTTCGAGTTAAACTTGTTGTTTAGGAAAAACAAGATAATTTCGCACGATGCAGGATTTCCTCTAAACGTGGTATTCTGACATATTTTTTCAAATGAAAATTCTCCTGTGGGTTCCCTTTTGAGGGTACACATTAAAACATACACGCAACACCAAATCTTTTCGAGTTACAATGTGTTGTTTAGGAAATACAAGATAATTTTGTACGATGCGTTATTACATCTCATAAAGTTTAAGTATTTTTAATACGTACATATTTGTTTTTGCAACACTCTATTTCCTTATAACGTTTTATTCTTATATATTCTTTCGAGAGAAAACTCTCCTGTGGGTTCTCTTTTGAGGCTGCAGGCTTGACATACATGCAACACCAAAGATTTCGAATTGCAACATGTGGTTTAGGAAAAACAACATAATTTTGCACGATGAGTGATTTCCTTAAAACATGGTATTCTGACATATTTTTTTGAGATAAAATTCTCCTGAGCGTTCTCCTTTGAGGCTACACGCTTAGACATACACGCAACACCAAATCCTTTCGAGTTACAACGTGATGTTTAGGAAAAACAAGATAATTTTGCACGATGCATTATTTCTTCTCTTAAAGTTTAAGTATTTCCAATACGTACTTATTTGTCTTTACTCTGCAACACTATATTTCCTAATAACGTGGTATTTTTACATATTCTTTCAAGAGAAAACTCTCCTGTGCGTTCTCTTTTGAGGCTGTACGCTTAGACAAAAACACAACACCAAAGCTTTTCGAGTTACAACAAGTTGTTCAGGAAAAACAAGATAATTTTGCACGAAACGGGATTTTCTTAGAACGTGGTATTCTGACATATTTTATCGAGAGAAATCTCTCCTATGTGTTCTCTTTTGAGGCTACACGCTTAGACATACACGCAACATGAACGCTTTTCGAGTTACACCGTGTTGTTTAGGAAAAAAAAAAGATAATTTCGCATGATGCAGAATTTCCTTAAAACGTGGTATCCTGACATATTTTTTCGAGAGAAAATTCTCCTGTGGGTTCTCTTTTGGGGCTACACGTTTAGACATACACACAACACCAAATCATTTTGAGTTGCAACGTGCTGTTTAGGAAATACTAGATATTTTTGTACGATGCGTTATTTCTTCTCATAAAGTTTAAGTATTTCTAATATGTACATATCTGTCTTTACTCTGTAAAACTGTATTTCCTTGTAACGTGGTATTCTTATATATCTTGTGAGAGAAAACTCTCCTGTGCATTCTCTTTTGAGGCTACACACATAGACATACATGCAACACCAAAGCTTTTCGAGTTAAAACATGTTGCTTAGGAAAAACAAGATAATTTCGCATGATGCTGGATTTACATAAAACGTGGTTTTATGACATATTTTTAAGGGAGAAAACTCTCCTGTGCATTCTCTTTTAAGGCTACATGCTTAGACATACACGCAACACCAAATCTTTTCGAGTTACACTGTATTGTTTAGGAAAAACAAGATAAATTTGCAGGATGCGTTATTTCTTCTCCTAAAGTTTAAATATTCCCAATATGTATTTATTTGTCTTTACTCTGCAACACTGTATTTCCTTATAACTTGGTATTCTTATATATTTTTTCAAGAGAAAACTCTCCTGTGCGTTCTATTTTGAGGCTATAAGTTTAGACATACAGGAAACACCAAATCTTTTTGAGTTACAACGTGTTGTTTAGGAAAAACAAGATAATTTTGCACGATGCTTTATTTCTTCTCATAAAGTTTATGCATTTCCAATATGTACGTATTTGTCTTACTCTGCAAAACTATATTTCCTCATAACGTGGTATGCTTACATATTCTTTCGAGAGAAACCTGTCCTGTGTGTTTTCGTTTGAGGCTGCACGCTTAGACAAAAACGCAACACCATAGCTTTTCGAGTTACAACAAGTTGTTAGGAGAAAAAAAGATAATTTCGCACGATACGGGATTTTCTTAATACGTGGTATTCTGACATATTTTTTCGATTGAAAACGGTTCTGTGCATTCTCTTTTGAGGCTACACACTTAGACATACACACAACCCCAAAGCTTTTCGAGTTACAATGTGTTGTTTAGGAAAAACAAGATATTTTCGCACGATGCAGGATTTCCTTAAAAAGTCGTATTCTGACATATTTTTTCGAGAGAAAATTCTCCTGTGGGTTCTCTTCTGATGCTACACATTTAGACATACACACAACACCAAATTCTTTCGAGTTACAACGTGTTCTTTAGGAAATACAAGATAATTTTTTACGATGCGTTATTTCTTCTCATAAAGTTTAAGTATTTCTAAAAAGTAAGTATTTGTCTTTACTCTGCAACACTGTATTTCCTTATAAAGTGGTATTCTTACATATTCTTCCGAGAGGATACTCCCCTGTGCATTCTCTTTTGATGCTACACGCTTAGACGTACACGCAACTCTAAATATTTTCGAATTACCACGTGTTGTTTAGGAAAAACAAGATAAATTCGCACTATGCGGAATTTCCTTAAAACGTGGTATTCGGACATATTTTTTTTGAGAGAAAACTCTCCTGTGCATTCTCTTTTGAGGCTATACGCTTAGACATACTCGCCACACCAAATATTTTCGAGTTAAAATGTTTTGATTAGGACATACAAGATAATTTTATACGATGCGTTATTTCTTCTCATAAGTTTAAGTTTTTCTAATATGTACGTATTTGTCTTTAATCTGCAAAACTGTATTTCCTTGTAACGTGGTATTCTTACATATTCTTGCAAGAGAAAACTCTCCTGGTCATTCTCTTTTTAGTCTACACACTTCAACATACACGCAACACCAAAGCATTACGAGTTAAAACATTTTGTTTAGAAAAAACAACATAATTTCGCACGATGCAGGATTTCCTTAAAACGTAGTATTCTGAGATATTTTTTCAAGAGAAAACTCTCCTGTGCGTTCTCTTTTGAGGCTACACGCTTAGACATACACGTACACAAAATCTTTTCGAGTTACAACGTGTTGTTCAGGAAAAACAAGATAATTTTGTACGATGTGTTATTTCTTGTCTTAAAGTTTAAGTATTTCTAATTTGTACGTATTTGTCTTTACTCTGCAACACTGTATTTCCTTGTAACGTGGTATTCTTACATGTTCTTGCGAGAGAAAACTCTCCTGTGCATGCTCTTTTGAGGCTACACACTTAGACATTCATGCAACACCAAAGCTTTTCGAGTTAAAATATGTTGTTTAGGAAAAACAAGATAATTTGCACGATGCGGGATTTCCTTAAAACGTGGTATTCTGACTTAGTTTTTCAAGACAAAACTCTCCAGTGCGTTCTCGTTTGAGGCTACATGCTTAGACATATACGCAACACCAAATCCTTTCGAGTTACAACGTGTTGTTTAGGAAAAATAAGATAATTTTGCACGATGTGTTGATTCTTCTCGTAAAGTTTAAGTATTTCTAATACGTACGTATTTGTCTTTACTCTGCAACACTTTATTTCCTCATAACGTGGTATTTTTACATATTCTTACGAGAGAAAACTCTCCTGTGCATTCTCTTTTGAGGCTACACACTTAGACATACACGCAACACCAAAGCTTTTCGAGTTACAACGTGTTTAAGAAAAACAAGATAATTTCGCACGAAGAGGGATTTCCTTAAAACTTGGTATTCTGACTTATTTTTTCGAGAGAAAACTCTCCTGTTCATTCTCTTTTGATGCTACAAGCCTAGACATACATGAAACACAAAATCTTTTTTTGAGAGAAATCTTATTTTGAGAGAAAACTCTCCTGTGTATTCTCTTTTGAGGCTACACGCTTAGACATACACGCAACACCAAATATTTTTGAAATACAATGTGTTGTTTAGGAAAAACAAGATAATTTCGCACTATGCAGGATTTCCTTAAAACGTGGAATTCTGACATATTTTTTCGAGAGTAATCTCTCCTGTGCGTTCTCTTTTGAGGCTACATGCTTAGACATACACACCACACAAAATCTTTTCGAGTTACAACGTGTTGTTTAGGAAATACAAGATAATTATTTACGATGCGTTATTTCTTCTCGTAAAGTTTAAGTATTTCTAATATATGCATATTTGTCTTTTCTCTGCAAAACTGTATTTCCTTGTAACGTGGTATTCTTACATATTCTTACGAGAGAACACACTCCTGTGCATTCTCTTTTGAGGCTACACACTTAGACATACACACAACACCAAATCTTCTCGAGTTACAACGTGTTGTTTAGGAAAAAACAGGAAAATTTTGCACGATGCGTTATTTCTTCTCGTAAAGTTTAAATATTTCCAATAAGTACGTATTTGTCTTTACTCTGCAACACTATATTTCCTTATAACGTGGTATTCTTACATATTCTTTCGAGAGAAAACTCTCCTGTGTGTTCTCTTTTGAGGCTGCTCGCTTAAACAAAAACACAACACCTAAGCTTTTCGAGTTACAACAAGTTGTTTATGAAAAACAAGATAATTTCGCACGATACGGGATTTTCTTAAAACGTGGTATTCTGACTTATTTTTTCGAGAAAAAACTCTCCTGTCCATTCTCTTTTGACGCTACAAGCCTAGACGTACACGAAACACAAAATCATTTCGAGTTACAATGTGTTGTTTAGGAAAAACAAGATATTTTTGCACGATGCGTTATTTCTTCTTGTAAAGTTTAAGTATTTCCAATATGTACGTATTTGTCTTTACTCTGCAACACTGTACTTCCTTATAACGTGGTATTCTTACATATTCTTTCTAGAGAAAACTCTCCTTTGCGTTCTCTTTTGAGGTTACACGCTTAGACATACACGCAACACCAAAGCTTTTCGAGTTGCAAGGTGTTGTTTAAGAAAACCAAATAATTTCGCATGATGCGGGATTTCCTTAAAACATGGTATTCTGACATATTTTTTGGAGAGAAAACTCCCCTGGGCGTTCTCTTTTGAGACTAAACACGTAGACATACACTCAACACCAAAGCTTTTCGAGTTACAACGTATTGTTTAAGAAAAACAACATAATTTCTCACGATGCGGGATTTCCTTAAAACGTGGTATTCTGACATATTTATTCGAGGGAAAACTCTCCTGTGCGTTCTCTTTTGATGCTACATGCTTAGAAATACACCAACACCAAATCTTTTCGAGTTACAACGTGTTGTTTAGGAAATACAAGATAATTATGAATGATGCTTTATTTCTTCTCGTAATGTTTAAGTATTTCTAATATGTTCGTATTTGTCTGTACTCTGCAACACTGTATTTCATTGTAACGTGGTATTCTTACATATTCTTTCAAGAGAAAACTTTCCTGTGCGTTCTCTTTTGAGGCTACACGCTTAGACATCCACGCATTACCAAAGCTTTTCGAGTTGCAATGTGTTGTATAGGAAAAAAAGATAATTTCGCACGATGCGTGATTTACTTAATACGTGGTATTCTGACATATTTTGTCGAGAGAAAATTCTCCTGTGGGTTCTCTTTTGAGACTACGCATTTGGACATACACGCAACACCAAATCTTTTCCAGTTATAACGTGTTGTTTAGGAAAAACAAGATAATTTCGCACTATGTGGCATTTCCTTAAAACGTAGTATTCTGACATATTTTTTCGAGAGAAAACTCTCCTGTGCATTCTCTTTTGAGGCTACACGCTTAGACATACACGCCACATCCAATCCTTTCGAGTTACAACATGTTGTTTAGGACATACTAGATAATTTTTTACGATGCTTTATTTCTTCTCGTAAAGTTTAAGTATTTCTAATATGTACTTATTTGTCTTTACTCTGCAAAACTGTATTTCTTCGTAACGTGGTATTCTTACATATTCTTGCAAGAGAAAACTGTCCTGTGCATTCCCTTTTGAGGCTACACACTTAGACATACACGCAACACCAAAGCTTTTCGAGTTAAAACATGTTGTTTAGGAAAAACAAGATAATTTCGCACGATGCAGGATTTCCTTAAAACATGGCATTCTGACATATCTTTTCGCGAGAAAATTCTCCTGTGCGTTCTCTTTTGAGGGTACAAGCTTAGAAATTCACGCAACACAAAATCTTTTCGAGTTACAACGTGTTGTTTAGGAAAAACAAGATAATTTTGCACGATGCGTTATTTCTTCTCATAAAGTTTAAGTTTTTCTAATACGTACGTATTTGTCTTTACTCTACAACACTGTATTTCCTTATAGCATGGTATTCTTAAATATTCTTTCAAGAGAAAACTCTCCTGTGCATTCTCTTTTGAGGCTACACACTTAGACATACACTCAACACCAAAGCTTTTCGAGTTACAACTTATTGTTCAAGAAAAACAACATAATTTCGCAAGATGCGGGATTTCCTTAAAACGTGGTATTCTGACATATTTATTCGAGGGAAAACTCTCTTGTTCGTTCTCTTCTGATGCTACATGCTTAGAAATACACCAACACCAAATCTTTTCGAGTTACAACGTGTTGTTTAGGAAATACTAGATAATTATGAATGATGCTTTATTTCTTCTCGCAAAGTTTAAGTATTTCTAATATGTATGTGTTTGTCTTTACTCTACAACACTGTATTTCATTGTAACGTGGTATTCTTACATATTCTTTCGAGAGAAAACTTTCCTGTGCGTTCTCTTTTGAGGCTACACGCTTAGACATCCACGCATCACCAAAGCTTATCGAGTTGCAATGTGTTGTATAGGAAAAAAAGATAATTTCGCACGATGCGGGATTTACTTAATGCGTGGTATTCTGACATATTTTGTCGAGAGAAAATTATCCTGTGGGTTCTCTTTTGAGACTACGCGTTTGGACATACACGCAACACCAAATCTTTTCCAGTTACAACGTGTTGTTTAGGAAAAACAAGATAATTTCGCACTATGTGGCATTTCCTTAAAACGTGGTATTCTGATATATTTTTTCGAGAGAAAACTCTCCTGTCATTCTCTTTTGAGGCTACATGCTTAGACATACACGCCACACCCAATCCTTTCGAGTTACAACGTGTTGTTTAGGAAATACTAGATAATTTTTTATGATGTGTTATTTCTTCTCGTAAGGTTTAAGTATTTCTAATATGTACTTATTTGTCTTTACTCTGCAAAACTGTATTTCCTCATAACGTGGTATTCTTACATATTCTTGCAAGAGAAAACTGTCCTGTGCATTCCCTTTTGAGGCTACACACATAGACATACACGCAACACCAAAGCTTTTTGAGTTAAAACATGTTGTTTAGGAAAAACAAGATAATTTCGCACGATGCAGGATTTCCTTAAAACGTGGCATTCTGACATATTTTTTCGAGAGAAAACTCTCCTGTGCGTCCTTTTTTGAGGCTACACGCTGACACATACAAGCAACACCAAAGCTTTTTGAATTACAAAATGTTGTTTAGGAAAAACAAGATAATTTTGAACGATGCAGGATTTCCTTAAAACGTGGTATTCTGAAATATATTTTCAAGAGAAAGTTCTCCTGTGGGTTCTCTTTTGAGGCTACACGTTTAGACATACACACAAAACCTATTCTTTTTGAGTTACAATGTGGTGTTTAAGAAATAAAAGTTAATTTTGCACGATGTGTTATTTCTTCTCGTAAAGTTGAAGTATTTCCAATATGTACGTATTTGTCTTTAATCTGCAACACTGTATTTCCTTATAACGTGGTATTCTTACATAATCTTTTGAGAGAAAACTGTCCTTTACATTCTCATTTGAAGCTGCACGCTAAGACAAAAACGCAACAACAAAGCTTTTCGAGTTACAACAAGTTTAGGAAAAAAGATAATTATGCACGATGCAGGATTTCCTTAAAACTTGGTATTCTGACATATTTTTTGAGAGAAGACTCTCCTGTGTGTTCTCTTTTGAGGCTACACGCTGAGACATGCAAGTTATACCAAAGCTTTTCGAGTTACAACATGTTGTTTAGGAAAAACAAGATAATTTTGCACGATGCGTTATTTCTTCTCCTAAAGTTTAAGTATTTCCAATATGTACGTATTTGCCTTTACTCTGCAAAACTGTATTTCCTTATATCGTGGTATTCTTACATACTCTTTCTAGAGAAAACTCTCCTTTGAATTCTCTTTTGAGGCTACACTCTTAGACATACACCCAACACCAAAGCTTTTCAAGTTACAACATGTTCTTTAAGTAAAACAAGATAATTTCGCACGATGCAGGATTTCCTTAAAACGTGGTATTCTGACATATTTTTTCGAGAGAAAACTCTCCTGTGCATTCTCTTTTGAGGCTACATGTTGAGACATACACGCAACACAAAATCCTTTCGAGTTACAAAGTGTTGTTTAGGAAAAACAAGATAATTTTGCACGATCCATTTTTTCTTCTCCTAAAGTTTAAGTATTTCCAATACGTACGTATTTTTCTTTACTCTACAACACTGTATTTCCTTATAACATGGTATTCTTACATATTCTGTCAAGAGAAAACTCTCCTGTGCATTCTCTTTTGAGGCTACACACTTAGACATACACGCAACACCAAAGCTTTTCGAGTTACAACATGTGGTTTAAGAAAAACATGATAATTTCGCACGATGCGGGATTTCCTTAAAACGTGGTATTCTGACATATATTTTTGAGAGAAAACTCTCCTGTGCATTCTCTTTTGAGGCGACATGCTAAGACATACACGCAACACCAAATCTTTTCGAGTTACAACGTGTTGTTTAGGAAATACAAGATAATTTTGTACGATGCATTATTTCTTCTCGTAATGTTTAAGTATTTCTAATACGTACATATTGGTCTTTACTCTGCAACACTGTATTTCCTTATAATGTGGTATTCTTACATATTCTTTCGAGAGAAAACTATCCTGTGCGTTCTCGTTTGAGGCTATTCGCTTAGACATACACACAACATCAAAGCTTTTCGAGTTAAAACGTTTTGTTTAGTAAATACAAGATAATTTTGTACGATGCGTTATTTCTTCTCTTAAAGTTTAAGTATTTCTAATAAGTACGTATTTGTCTTTTCTCTGCAAAACTGTATTTCCTTGTAACGTGGTATTCTTACAGATTCTTGAGAGAGAAAACTCTCCTCTGCATTCTCTTTTGAGGCTACACTCTTAGACATACACACAACACCAAAGCTTTTCGAGTTACAACAAGTTGTTTAGGAAAAAAATATAATTTTGCAAGATGCGGGATTTCCTTAAAACGTGGTATTCTGACATATTTTGTCGAGAGAAAACTCTCCTGTGCATTCTCTTTTGAGGCTACATGCTGAGACATACAAGTAATACCAAAGATTTGTGAGTTACAACGTGTTGTTTAGGAAAACCAAGATAATTTTGCATTGTGCTTTATTTATTCTCGTAAAGTTTAAGTATTTCCAATAAGTACGTATTTGTCTTTACTCTGCAACACTGTATTTCCTTATAACGTAGTATTCTTACATATTCTTTGGAGAGAAAACCCTGTTGTGCGTTCTCTTTTGAGGCTGCACGCTTAGTAAAGTACACAACACCAAAGCTTTTCGAGTTACAACAAGTTGTTTAGGAAAAACAAGATATTTTCCCACGATGCGGGATTTCCGTAAAACATGGTATTCTGACATATTTTTTCAAGAGAAAACTCTCCTGTGCGTTCTCTTTTGAGGCTACATGCTGAGATATACAAGCAACACCAAAGCTTTTCGAGTTACCACGTGTTGTTTAGGAAAAACAAGATAATCTTGCACGATGCTTTATTTCTTCTCGTAAAGTTTAAGTATTTCTAATATGTATGTATTTGTCTTTACTCTGCAACACTGTATTTCCTTATAACGTGGTTTTCTTACATATTATTTTGAGAGAAAACTCTCCTGTGCGTTCTCTTTTGAGGCTGCACGCTTAGACAAAAACACAAGACAAAAGCTTTTCGAGTTACAAGTTGTTTAGGAGAAAAAAGATAATTTCGCACGATGCGGGATTTCCTTAAAATGTGGTATTCTGAATATTTTTTTGAGAGAAAACTCTCTTGTGCATTCTCTTTTGAGGCTACATGCTGAGACATACAAGCAACACCAAAGCTTTTCGAGTTACAACGTGTTGTTTAGGAAAAACAAGATAATTTCGCACGATGCAGGATTTCCTTTAAACTTGGTATTCTGACATATTTTTTCGAGAGAAAATTCCCCTGTGGGTCCTCTTTTGAGGCTACACTTTTAGACATACACGCAACACCAATTCTTTTCGAGTTACAATGTGTTGTTTAGGAAATACAAGATAATTTTTACGATGTGTTATTTCTTCTCGTAAAGTTTAAGTATTTCTAATACGTACATATTTGTCTTTACTCTGCAACACTGTATTTCCTTATAACATGGTATTCTTACATATTCTTTCGATTTAAAACTCTCCTGTGTGTTCTCATTTGAGGCTACACGCTTAGACATACATACAACACCAAAGGTTTTGGAGTTACAACGTGTTGTTTAGGAAAACCAAGATAATTTTGCACGATGGGTTATTTCTACTCGTAATGTTTAAGTATTTCCAATAAGTAGGTATTTATCTTTACTCTGCAACACTGTATTTCCTTATAACGTGGGATTCTTACATATTCTTTCGAGACAAAACTCTTCTGTGAGTTCTCTTTTGAGGCTGCACGCTTAGAAATATATGCAACACCAAAGATTTTCGATTTACAACAAGTTGTTTAGGAAAAACAAGATAATTTCGCACGATGCGGAATTTCCTTAAAACGTGGTATTTTGACATATTTTTTCAAGAGAAAACTCTCCTGTGCATTCTCTTTGAGGCTACACTCTTAGACATACATGCAACACCAAAGCTTTTCGAGTTACAACTATTTGTTTAGGAAAAAAAAAGATAATTTCGCACGATGCGGATTTCCTTAAAACGTGGTATTCTGACATATTTTTTTGGAGAGAAAAGCTCCTGTGCGATCTCTTTTGAGGCTACATGCTTAGACATACATGCAACACCAAATCTTTTCGAGTTACAACGTGTTGTTTAGGAAATACTAGATAATTTCGCACGATGCTGGATTTCCTTAAAACGTGGTATTCTGACATATTTTTTCAAGAGAAAACTCTCCTGTGCATTCTCTTTTGAGGCTACACTCTTAGACATTCACACAATACCAAAGCTTTTCGAGTAACAACTAGTTGTTTAGGAAAAAAAAGATAATTTCGCACGATGTGGGATTTCCATAAAACGTGGTATTCTGACATATTTTTTCGAGAGAAAATCGCCTGTGCATTCTCTTTTGAGGCTACATGCTTAGACATACACGCAACACCAAATCTTTTCGAGTTACAACATGTTGTTTAGGAAATACTACATAATTTCGCACGATATTGGATTTCCTTAAAACCTGGTATTCTGACATATTTTGTCGAGAAAAATTTCCCCTGTGGGTTCTCTTTTGAGGCAACACGTTTAGACATACACGCAACACCAAATCTTTTCGAGTTACAACGTGTTGTTTAGGAAAAAACAAGATAATATTGCACGATGCGTTATTTCTTCTCCTAAGTTTAAGCATTTCTAATACGTATGTATTTGTCTTTACTCTGCAACACTGTATTTCCTTATAACGTGGTATTCTTACATATTCTTTCGAGAGAAAACTCTCCTGTGGGTTCTCTTTTGAGGCCAGAGGCTTAGACATACTACCAACACAAAAGCTTTTCGAGTTACAACATGTTGTTTAGATAAACAAGATAATTTTGCACGATGCATTATTTCTTCTCGTTAAGTTTAAGTATTTCTATTATGTACGTATTTGTCTTTACTCTGCAAAAATGGATTTTCTTTTAACGTGTTATTCTTACATATTCTTAGGGGAGAAAATTCTCCTGTGCATTCTCTTTTGAGGCTACTCACTTAGACATACACGCTACTCCAAAGATTTTCGAGTTAAAACATGTTGTTTAGGAAAAACACGATAATTTCGCACGATGCAGGATTTCCTTATAACGTGGTATTCTGACATATTTTTTCGAGGAAACTCTCCTGTGTGTTCTCATTTGAGGCTACACGCTTAGACATACACGCAACACCAAATCTTTTTGAGTTACAACGAGTTGTTTAGCCAAAACTAGATAATTTTGCAAGATGCATTATTTCTTCTCGTAAAGTTTAAGTATTTCTAATACTTACGTTTTTGTCTTTACTCTGCAACACTGTATTTCCTTATAATGTGGTTTTCTTACATATTCTTTCGAGAGAAAACTCTCCTGTGTGTTCTCTTTTGAGGCAGCACGCTTAGACAAAAACGCAACACCAAAGCTTTTCGAGTTCCAAGTTGTTTAGGAGAAAAAAGATAATTCGAACGATGCAGGATTTCCTTAAAACATGGTATTCTGACATATTTTTTCGAGAGAAAACTCTCTTGTGCATTCTCTTTGGAGGCTACATGCTGAGACATACAAGCAACACCAAAGCTTTTCGAGTTACAAAGTGCTGTTTAGGAAAAACAAGATAATTTCACACGATGCAGAATTTCCTTATAACATGGTATTCTGACATATTTTTTGCAGAGAAAATTCTCCTGTGGGTCCTCTTTTGAGGCTACACTTTTAGACATACACGCAACACCAAATCTTTTCGAGTTACAACGTGTTGTTTAGGAAATACAAGATAATTTTTACAATGCGTTATTTCTTCTCATAAGTTTAAGTATTTCTAATGCGTACATATTTGTTTTTATTCTGCAACACTGTATTTCCTTATAACATGGCATTCTTACATATTCTTTCTAGAGAAAACTCTCCTGTGCATTCTCTTTTGAGGATAAATGCTTAGACATACACGCAACACCAAAGCTATTCGAGTTACAACGTGTTGTTTAAGAAAAACAAGATAATTTCGCACATTGCAGAATTTCCTTAAAACTTGGTATTCTGACATATTTTGTCGAGAGAAAATTCTTCTGTGGGTTCTCTTTTGAGGCTACACGTTTAGACATACACGCAATACCATATCTTTTCGAGTTACAACATGTTGTTTAGGAAAAACAAGATAATATTGCACGATGCGTTATTTCTTCTCGTAAAGTTTAAGTATTTCTAATACGTAGTATTTGTCTTTACTCTGTAACACTGTATTTCCTTATAACGTGGGATTCTTACATATTCTTTCGAAACAAAACTCTCCTGTGCGTTCTCTTTTGAGGCTACAGGCTTAGACATACACCCAACACAAAAGCTTTTCGAGTTACAACATGTTGTTTAGGAAAAACAAGATAATTTTGCACGATGCATTATTTCTTCTCGTTAAGTTTAAGTATTTCTATTATGTACGTATTTGTCTTTACTCTGCAAAAATGGATTTTCTTTTAACGTGTTATTCTTACATATTCTTAGGGGAGAAAATTCTCCTGTGCATTCTCTTTTGAGGCTACGCACTTAGACATACACGCTACTCCAAAGATTTTCGAGTTAAAACATGTTGTTTAGGAAAAACACGATAATTTCGCACGATGCAGGATTTCCTTATAACGTGGTATTCTGACATATTTTTTCGAGGAAACTCTTCTGTGTGTTCTCATTTGAGGCTACACGCTTAGACATTCACACAACACCAAATCTTTTCGAGTTACAACGTGTTGTTTAGCCAAAACTAGATAATTTTGCAAGATGCATTATTTCTTCTCCTAAAGTTTAAGTATTTCTAATACGTACGTAGTTGTCTTTACTCTGCAACACTGTATTTCCTTATAATGTGGTTTTCTTACATATTCTTTCGAGAGAAAACTCTCCTGTGTGTTCTCTTTTGTGGCTGCACGCTTAGACAAAAACACAACACCAAAGTTTTTCGAGTTCCAAGTTGTTTAGGAGAAAAAAGATAATTTCGCAGATGCGGGATTTCCTTAAAACATGGTATTCTGATATATTTTTTCGAGAGAAAACTCTCTTGTGCATTCTCTTTGGAGGCTACATGCTGAGATATACAAGCAACACCAAAGCTTTTCGAGTTACAAAGTGCTGTTTAGGAAAAACAAGAAAATATCGCACGATGCAGGATTTCCTTATAACATGGTATTCTGACATTTTTTTTGGAGAGAAAATTCTCCTCTGGGTACTCTTTTGAGGCTACACTTTTAGACATACACGCAACACCAAATCTTTTCGAGTTAAAACGTGTTGTTTAGGAAATACAAGATAATTTTTCAATGCGGTATTTCTTCTCGTAAAGTTTAAGTATTTCTAATAGTTATGTATTTGTTTTTATTCTGCAACACTGTATTTCCTTATAACATGGTATTCTTACATATTCTTTCTAGAGAAAACTCTCCCGTGCATTCTCTTTTTAGGCTAAACACTTAGACATACACGCAACACCATAGCTTTTCGAGTTACAACGTGTTGTTTAAGAAAAACAAGATAATTTCGCACAATGCGGGATTTCCTTAAAACGTGGTATTCTGACATCTTTTGTCGAGAGAAAATTCTTCTGTGGGTTCTCTTTTGAGGCTACACGTTTAGACATACATGCAATACCATATCTTTTCGAGTTACAACATGTTGTTTAGGAAAAACAAGATAATATTGCACGATGCGTTATTTCTTCTCGTAATGTTTAAGTATTTCTAATACATACGTATTTGTCTTTACTCTGCAACACTGTATTTCCTTATAACATGGTATTCTTACATATTCTTTCGATTTAAAACTCTCCCGTGTGTTCTCTTTTGAGGCTACACGCTTAGACATACGCGCAACACCAAAGCTTTCGTCGTTACAACGTGTTGTTTAGGAAAACCAAGATAATTTTGCACGATGCGTTATTTCTTCTCGTATAATTTAAGTATTTACAATAAGTAGGTATTTGTCTTTACTCTGCAACACTGTATTTCCTTATAGCGTGAGATTCTTACATATTCTTTCGAAACAAAACTCTTCTGTGAGTTCTCTTTTGAGGCTGCACGCTTAGAAATATATGCAACACCAAAGCTTTTCGAGTTATAACAAGTTGTTTAGGAAAAACAAGATAATTTTGCACGATGCGGATTTCCTTAAAACGTGGTATTCTGACATATTTTTTCAAGAGAAAACTCTCCTGTGCATTCTCTTTTGAGGCTACACTCTTAGACATACATGCAACACCAAAGCTTTTCGATTTACAACTAGTTGTTTAGGAAAAAAAAGATAATTTCGCACGATGCGGGATTTCCTTAAAACGTGGTATTCTAAAATATTTTTTCGAGAGAAAAGCTCCTGTGCGTTCTCTTTTGAGGCTACATGCTTAGGCATACACGCAACACCAAATCCTTTCAAGTTACAACGTGTTGTTTAGGAAAAACAAGATAATATTGCACGATGCGTTATTTCTTCTCCTAAGTTTAAGCATTTCTAATACCTACATATTTGTCTTTATTCTGCAACACTGTATATCCTTATAACGTGGTATTCTTAGATATTCTTTCTAGAGAAAACTCTACTGTGCATTCTCTTTGGAGGCTTAACGCTTAGACATACACGCAACAACAAAGCTTTTCGAGTTACAACGTGTTGTTAAAGAAAAACAAGATAATTTCGCATGATGCGGGATTTGCTTAAAACGTGTTATTCTGACATATTTTGTCGAGAGAAAATTCTTCTGAGGGTTCTCTTTTGCGGCTACACATTTAGACATATATGCAACCCAATATCTTTCGGAGTTACAACGTGTTGTTTAGGAAAAACAAGATAATATTGCACGATGCATTATTTCTTCTCGTAAATTTTAAGTATTTCTAATACGTACGTATTTGTCTTTTCTCTGCAACACTGTATTTCCTTATAACGTGGTATTCTTATATATTCTTTCGATTTGAAACTTTCCTGTGTCTTCTCTTTTGAGGCTACATGCTTAGACATACACGCAACACCAAAGCTTTGGAGTTACAACATGTTGTTAAGGAAAACCAAGATAATTTTGCAAGATGCGTTATTTCTTCTCGTAAAGTTTAAGTATTTCCAATAAGTAGGTATTTGACTTTACTCTGCAATACTGTATTTCCTTATAACGTGAAATTCTTACATATTCTTTTGAGACAAAACTCTTCTGTGAATTATCTTTTGAGGCTGCATGCTAAGAAAAATATGCAACATCCAAGCTTTTTGAGTTACAAGAAGTTGTTTTGGAAAAAAAAAAGATAATTTCGCATGATGAGGGATTTCCTTAAAACGTGGTATTCTGACATATTTTTCAAGAGAAAACTCTCCTGTGCATTCTCTTTTGAGGCTACACTCTTAGACACACACGCAACACAAAAGCTTTTCGAGTTACAACAATTTGTTTAGGAAAAAAAAGATAATTTCGCATGATGCGGGATTTCCTTAAAACGTGGTATTCTGACAAATGCTTAGACATACAAGCAACACCAAATCTTTTCGAGTTACAACGTGTTGTTTAGGAAATACAAGATAATTTTTACTATGCGTTATTTCTTCTCATAAAGTTTTAGTATTTCTAATACGTATGTATTTGTCTTTATTCTGCAACACTGTATTTCCTTATAATGTGGTATTCTTACATATTCTTTCTAGAGAAAACTCTCCTGTGCATTCTCTTTTGAGGCTAAACGCTTAGACATACACGCAACACCAAAGCTTTTCGAGTTACAACGTGTTGTTTAAGAAAAACAAGATAATTTCGCACGATGCGGGATTTCCTTAAAACGTGGTATTCTGACATATTTTGTCGAGAGAAAATTCTTCTGTGGGTTCTCTTTTGAGGCTCCACGTTTAGAAATACACGCAGCACCATATCTTTTCGAGTTACAACGTGTTGTTTAGGAAAAACAAGATAATATTGCACGATGCGTTATTTCTTCTCGTAAAGTTTAAGGATTTCCAATACTTATGTATTTCTCTTTACTCTGCAACACTATTTCCTTATAATGTGATTTTCTTACGTATTCTTTCGATTTAAAACTCTCCGGTGTGTTCTCTTTTGAGGCTACACGCTTAGACATACACGCAACACCAAAGCTTTTGGAGTTACAACGTGTTGTTTAGGAAAACCAAGATAATTTTACACGATGCGTTATTTCTTCTTGTAAAGTTTAAGTATTTCCAATAAGTAGGTATTTGTCATTACTCTGCAACACTGTATTTCCTTATAACGAGGGATTCTTACATATTCTTTCGAGACAAAACTCTTCTGTGAGTTCTCTTTTGAGGCTGCACGCTTAGAAATATATGCAACACCAAAGCTTTTCGAGTTACAAGTTGTTTAGGCAAAAACGATAATTTCGCACGATGCGGGATTTCCTTAAAACGTGGTATTCTGACATATTTTTTCAAGAGAAAACTCTCCTGTGCATTCTCTTTTGAGGCTACATGCTGAGACATACACGCAACACAAAATCCTTTCGAGTTACAACGTGTTGTTTAGGAAAAACAAGATAATTTTGCACGATCCATTTTTTCTTCTCTTAAAGTTTAAGTATTTCCAATACGTACGTATTTTTCTTTACTCTACAACACTGTATTACCTTATAACATGGTATTCTTACATATTCTGTCAAGAGAAAACTCTCATGTGCGTTCTCTTTTGAGGCTACACGCTTAGACATACACGCTACTTCAATTCTTTTCAAGTTACAACCTGTTGTTTAGGAAATACATGATAATTTTGTACCCTGCGTTATTTCTTCTATTAAAGTTTAAGTGTTTCTAATATGTAAGTATTTGTCTTTACTCTGCAAAAATGTATTTCCTTGTAACGTGGTATTCTTTCATATTCTTGCGAGAGAAAACTCTCCTGTGCATTCTCTTTTGAGGCTAAAAGCTTAGACATACACACAACACCAAATCTTTTCGAGTTACGTGTTGTTTAGGAAAAACAAGATAATTTTGCACGATGCGTTATTTCTTCTTGTAAAGTTTAAGTATTTCTAATACGTACGTATTTGTCTTTACTCTGCAACACTATATTTCCTTACAACGTGGTATTCTTACATATTCTGTCGAGAGAAAACTCTCCTGTGCATTCTCTTTTGAGGCTTCACCTTAGATAAAAACGCAACACCAAAGCTTTTCGAGTTACAACAAGTTGTTTAGGAAAAACAAGATAATTTCGCATGATGCGGGATTTTCTTAAAACGTGGTATTTTGACATATTTTTTCGAGAGAAAACTCTCCTGTGCGTTCTCTTTTGAGGCTACACACTAAGACATACACACAACACCAAATCTTTTCGAGTTACACGGTGTTGTTTAGGAAATACTAGATAATTTTGTACAATGCATTGTTTCTTCTTGTAAAGTTTAAGTATTTCTAATATGTACGTATTTGTCTTTACTCTGTAAAACTGTATTTCCTTGTAACGTGGTATTCTTATATATTCTTGTGAGAGAAAACTTTCCTGTTCATTCTCTTTTGAGGCTACACACTTAGACATACAAGCAACACCAAATCTTTTCGAGTTACAACATGTTGTTTAGGAAATGCAATATAATTTTTTACAATGCGTTATTTCTTCTCGTAAAGTTTAAGTATTTCCAATACGTACGTATTTGTCTTTACTCTGCAACACTGTATTTCTTATAACGTGGTATTTTTACATATTCTTTCGAGAATAAATCTCCTGTTCATTCTCTTTTGAGGCTACATGCTTAGACATACACGCAACAGCAAAGCTTTTCGAGTTACACCGTGTTGTTTAGAAAAAAACAAGATAATTTCTCACGATGCGATATTTCCTTAAAACGTGGTATTCTGACATATTTTTTGAGAGAAAACTCTCCTGTGCATTCTCTTTTGAGGCTACACATTTACACATACACACAACACCAAATCTTTTCGAGTTACAACATGTTGTTTAGGAAATACAAGATAATTTTTTACGATGCGTTATTTCTTCTTGTAAAGTTTAAGTATTTCCAATACGTCCGTATTTGTCTTTACTCTGCAACACTGTATTTCCTTATAACATGGTATTTTTACATATTCTTTCGAGAATAAATCTCCTGTGCATTCTTTTTTGAGGCTACATGCTTAGACATACACGCAACAGCAAAGCTTTTCGAGTTACAACGTGTTGTTTAGAAAAAACAAGACAATTTCTCACGATGCGATATTTCCTTAAAACGTGGAATTCTGACATATTTTTGAGAGAAAACTCTCCTCTGCATTCTCTTTTGAGGCTACAAGATTAGACATACATGCAACACCAAAACTTTTTGAGTTACAACGTGTTGTTTAGGAAAAACAAGATAATTTTGCATAATTCGTTATTCTCGTAAAGTTTAAGTGTTTCTAATATGTACCTTTGTCTTTACTCTGCAAAACTGTATTTCCTTGTAACGTGGTATTCTTACATATTCTTGCGAGAGAAAACTCTCCTGTGCATTCTCTTTTGTGGCTACACGCTTAGACATACATGCAACACCAATGCTTTTCGAGTTACAACATGTTGTTTAGGAAAAACTAGATAATTTCGCATGATACGGGATTTCCTTAAAACGTGGTATTCTGACATATTTTTTTGAAAGAAAACTCTCCTGTGTGTTCTCTTTTGAGGCTACAAGCTTAGACATACACACAACACCAAATCCTTTCGAGTTACAAAGTGTTGTTTAGGAAAAACAAGATAATTTTGCACGATGCGTTATTTCTTCTTGTATAGTTTAAGTATTACTAATACGTACGTATTTGTCTTTACTCTGCAACACTATATTTCCTTATAACGTGGTATTCTTACATATTCTTTTGAGAGAAAACTCTCCTGTGCATTCTCTTTTGAGGCTGCACCTTAGATAAAAACGCAACACCAAAGCTTTTCGAGTTACAGCAAGATGTTTAGGAAAAACAAGATAATTTCGCATGATACGGGATTTTCTTAAATGTGGTATTCTGACATATTTTTTCGAGAGAAAAATCTCCTGTGCATTCTCTTTTGAGGCTACACATTTACACATACACACAAATCTTTTCGAGTTACAACGTGTTGTTTAGGAAATATAAGATAATTTTTTACGATGCGTTATTTCTTCTCATAAATTTTAAGTATTTCTAATAAGTTCATATTTGTCTTTACTCTGCAACACTGTATTTCCTTATAACGTGGTATTCTTACATATTGTTTCGAGAGAAAACTCTCCTGTGAGTTCTCTTTTGAGGCTACACACGGAGACATACACGCAACACCAAAGCTTTTCAAATTACAATGTGTTGTTTAAGAAAAACATGATAATTTCGCACGATGCGGGATTTCCTTAAAACGTGATATTCTGACATATTTTTTTCAAGTGAAAACTCTCCTGTGCGTTCTCTTTTGAGGCTACACATGCAACATCAATTCTTTTCGAGTTACAATGTGTTGTTTAGAAATACAAGATAATTTTGTACGATGCATTATTTCTTCTCATAAAGTTTAAGTATTTCCAATACGTACGTATTTGTCTTTATTCTGCAACACTGTATTTCCTTATAACGTGGTATTCTTACATATTCTTTCGAGGGAAAACTCTTCTGTGCATTCTCTTTTGAGGCTACACGCTTAGACATACACGCAACACCGAATCTTTTCGAGTTACAACGTATTGTATAGGAAAAACAAGATAATTTCGCACGATGCGGGATTTCCTTGAAATGTGGTATTCTGACATACTTTTTCGAGAGAAAACTCTCCTGTGCGTTCTCTTTTGAAGCTACAAGCTTTGAAATACATGAAACATTAAATCTTTTCAAGTTACAACCTGTTCTTCAGGAAATACAAGATAATTTTGTAAGATACGTTATTTCTTCTCGTAAAGTTAAATATCTCCAATATGTACGTATTTGTCTTTACTCTGAAACACTTTATTTTTTTATAACGTGGTATTCTTACGTATTATTTCAAGAGAAAACTCTTGTGTGCGTTCTCTTTTGAGGATACATGCTTAGACATGCACGCAACACCGAAGCTTTTCAAGTTACAACGTGTTGTTTAGGAAAAACAAGATAATTTCACACAATGCGGGATTTCCTTAAAACGTGGTATTCTGACATATTTTTTTCGAGAGAAAACTCTGCTGTGCGTTCTCTTTTTGAGGCTACACGCTTAGACATACACACAACACCAAAGCTATTCGAGTTACAACGTTTTGTTTAGGAAAAACAAGATAATTTTGACGATGCGTTATTTCTTCTTGTAAAGTTTAAGTTTTTCTAATAAGTATGTATTTGTCTTACTCTGCATCACTGTATTTCCTTATAATGTGGTATTCCTATATATTCTTTAGAGAGAAAACTCTCCTGTGCGTTCATTTTTGAGGCTACACGCTTAGGCATACAGGCAACACCAAAGCTTTTCGAGTTACAATGTGTTTTTTAAGAAAAACAAGATAATTTCGCACAATGCGGGATTTCCTTAAAACGTGGTATTCTGGCATAGTTTTTTGAGAGAAAACTCTCCTTTGCATTCTCTTTTGAGGCTACAAGCTTAGACATACACGTAACACAAAATCTTTTCGAGTTACAAAATGTTGTTAAGGAAAAAAAAAGATAATTTCACACGATGCTGGATTAGCTTAAAACGTGGTATTCTGACATATTTTTTCGAGAGAAATTTCTCCTGTGGGTTCGCTTTTGATGCTACTCGTTTAGACATACACACAACACCAAATCTTTTCGAGTTACAAGTGCTGTTTAGGAAATATTAGATAATTTTGTACGATGCATTAGTTCTTCTCGTAAAGTTTAAGTATTTCTAATTTATACGTATTTGTCTTTACTCTGTAAAACTGTATTTCCTTGTAACGTGGTATTCTTATATATTATTGGGAGAGAAAACTTTCTTGTGCATTCTCTTTTGAGGCTACACACTTAGACATACACGCAGCACCAAAACTTTTCGAGTTACAACATTTTGTTTAGGATAAACAAGATAATTAGGCACTATGCAAGATTTCCTTAAAACGTGGTATTCTGAAATATATTTTCAAGAGAAAATACTCCTGTGGGTTCTCCTTTGAGGCTACATGCTTAGACATACACACAACACCAAATCTTTTCAAGTTACAACGTGTTGTTTAGGAAATACAAGATAATTTTTTACGATGCGTTATTTCTTCTTGTAAAGTTTAAGTATTTTTAATACGTACGGTTTTGTCTTTACTCTGCAACACTGTATTTCCTTATAACGTGGGATTCTTACATATTCTTTCGAGAGAAAACTCTCCTGGGCGTTCTCTTTTGAGGCTACACGCTTAGACATACACGCAACACCAAAGCTTTTCGAGTTACAACATGTTGTTTAAGAAAAACAAGATAATATCGCACAATGCGGGATTTCCTTAAAACATGGTATTCTGACAAATTTTTTCAAGAGAAAACTCTACTGTGCTGTCTCTTTTGAGGCTACACGCTTAGACATACATGCAACACCAAATCTTTTCGTGTTACAACGTGTTGTTTAGGAAAAACAAGATAATGTTGCATGATGCATTATTTCTTCTTGTAAAGTTTAAGTATTTCCAACAAGTACGTATTTGTCTTTACTCTGCAACACTGTATTTCCTTATAACGTGGTATTTTTACATATTCTTTCGAGAGAAAACTCTCCTGTGTGTTCTCTTTTGAGGCTACACACTTAGACATACACGCAACACCAAAGTATTTCTAGTTACAACATGTTGTTTAAGAAAAACAAGACAATTTCTCACGATGCGGGATTTCCTTAAAACGTGGTATTCTGACATATTTTTTGGAGAGAAAACTCTCCTGTGCGTTCTCTTTTGAGGCTACAAGCTTAGACATACACACAGCACAAAATCCTTTTGAGTTTCAACGTGTTGTTTAGGAAAAACAAGATAATTTTGCACGATGCATTATTTCTTCTCATAAAGTTTAAGTATTTCCTATAAGTACGTATTTGTCTTTACTCTGCAACACTGTATTTCCTTATAACGTCGTATTCTTACATATTCTTTCAGGAGAAAACTCTCCTGTGCGTTCTCTTATGAGGCTACATGCTTAGACATACACGCAACACCAAAGCTTTTCGAGTTACAACGTGTTGTTTAGGAAAAACAAGATAATTTCGCACAATGCGGGATTTCCTTAAGATGTGGTATTCTGACATATTTTTTTCGAGATCAAACCCTCCTGTGGGTTCTCTTTTGAGGCTAAAAGCTTAGACATACACGCAACACCAAATTTTTTTGCGTTACAACATGATGTTTAGGAAAAACTAAATAATTTTGCACCATGCGTTCTTTCTTCTAGTAAAGTTTAAGTATTTCCAATACATACGTATTTGTCTTTACTCTGCAACACTGTATTTCCTTATAATGTGGTATTCTTACATATTCTTTCGAGAGAAAACTCTCCTGTGCTTTCTCTTTTGAGGCTGCACGCTTAGACAAACACGCAACACCAAAGCTTTTCGAGTTACAACAAGTTGTTTAGGAAAAACAAGATAATTTCGCACGATACAGGATTTTCTTAAAACGTTGTATTCTGACATATTTTTTCGAGAGAAAACTCTCCTGTGCATTCTCTTTTGAGGCTACACGCTTAGACATACACGCAACACTACAGCTTTTCGAGTTACAACCTGTTGTTTAGGAAAAACAAGATAATTTCACATGATGCAGGATTTCTTTAAAACATGGTATTCTGACATATTTTTTCCAGAGAAAATTCTCCTGTGGGTTCTCTTTTAAGTCTACACATTTACGCATACACACAACACCAAATCTTTTCTAGTTACAACATGTTGTTTAGGAAAAACAAGATAATTTTGCATGATGCGTTTTTTCTTCTCGTAAAGTTTAAGTATTTCCAATACGTACATACTTGTCATTTTTCTGCCACACTGTATTTCCTTATAACGTGGTATTCTTACATATTCTTTGGAGAGAAAACTCTCCAGTGCGTTCACTTTTGAGGCTATACGCTTAGACATACACGCAACACCAAAGCTTTTCATGTTACAACGTGTTGTTTAGGAAAAACAAATAATTTCGCACGATGCGGGATTTCCTTAAAATGTGGTATTCTGACACATTTTTTCGATAGATAATTCTCCTGTGGGTTGTCTTTTGAGGCTACACGTTTAGACATGCACGCAGCAGCAAATCTTTTCGAGTTACAACGTGTTGTTTAGGAAATACAAGTTAATTTTGTTCGATGTGTTACTTCTCGTAAAGTTTAAGTATTTCTAATACGTACGTATTTGTATTTACTCTGCAACACTGTATTTCCTTATAACGTGGTATGCTTACATATTCTTTCGAGTGAAAACTCTCCTGTGCATTCTCCTTTGAGGCTACACGCTTAGGCATACAGCCAACACCAAAGCTTTTCGAGTTACAATGTGTTGTTTAGGAAAAACAAGATAATTTTGCACGATGCGGGATTTCCTTAAAACATGGTGTTCTGACATATTTTTTCGAGAGAAAATTCTCCTGTGGGTTCTCTTTTGAGGCTACACATTTAGACCTACACACATCACCAAATATTTTCGTGTTACAACGTGTTGTTTTGGAAAAAAAAAGATAATTTTGCACGATGCATTATTTCTTCTCGTATAGTTTAAGTATTTCCAATACATACGTATTTGTCTTTACTCTGCAACACTGTATTTCCTTAAACGTGGTATTCTTACATATTCTTTCGAGAGAAAACTCTCCTGTGCATTCTCCTTTGAGGCTACACGCTTAGGCATACAGGCAACACCAAAGCTTTTTGAGTTACAACGTGTCGTTTAGGAAAAACAAGATAATTTTGCACGATGCGAGATTTCCTTAAAACATGGTATTCTGATATATTTTTTTGAGAGAAAATTCTCCTGTGGGTTCTCCTTGGAGGCTACACATTTAGACATAAACGCAGCACCAAATCTTTCGAGTTACAACTTGTTGTTTAGGAAATACAAGTTAATTTTGTACGATGTGCTATTTCTTCTCGTAAAGGTTAAGTATTTCTAATACGTACCTATTTGTCTTTACTCTGCAACACTGTTTTTCCTTATAACGTGGTATGCTTACATATTCTTTCGAGAGAAAACTCTCCTGTGCGTTCTCTGTTGAGGCTACACACATAGACATACACGCAACACCAAAGGATTTCGAGTTACAACCTGTTGTTTAGGAAAAACATAATAATTTCGCACGTTGCGGGATTTCCTTAAAAGGTGGTGTTATGACATATTTTTTTGAGAGAAATTTCTCCTGTGGGTTCTCCTTTGAGGCTACACGTTTAGACATACAAGCAACAGCAAATCTTTACGAGTTAAAAGTGTTGTTGAGGAAATACAAGATAATTTTGTATGATGCATTATTTCTCCTGTTAAGTTTAAGTATTTCTAATACGTACATATTTTCTTTCCTCTGCAACACTGTATTTCCTTATAACGCTGTATCCTTACATATTCTTTCAAGAGAAAACTCTCCTGTGCATTCTCTTTTGAGGTAACACGCTTAGGCATACAGGCAACACCAAAGCTTTTCGAGTTACAATGTGTTGTTTAGGAAAAACAAAATAATTTCGCACGATGCAGGATTTCCTTAAAACGTGGTATTCTGACATATTTTTTCGAGAGAAAATTCTCCTGTAGGTTCTCTATTGAGGCTACACATTTAGACATACACGCAACACCAAATCTTTTCGAGTTACAAAGTGTTGTTTAGGAAATACAAGAAAATTTTGTATGATGCGTTATTGCTTCTCAGAAAATTTAAGTATTTCTAATACATAAGTACTTGTCTTTACCCTGCAACACTTATTTCCATATAACATGGTATTCTTACATATTCTTTCGAGAGAAAACTCTCCTGTGCATTCACTTTTGAGGCTACACGTTTAGACATACACGCAGCAGCAAATCTTTTCGAGTTACAACGTGTTGTTTAGGAAATACAAGATAATTTTGTACGATGTGTTACTTCTTCTCGTAAAGTTTAAGTATTTCTAATACGTACGTATTTGTATTTACTCTGCAACACTGTATTTCCTTATAACATGGTATGCTTACATATTCTTTCGAGAGAAAAGTCTTCTGTGCATTCTCTTTTGAGGCTACACGCATAGACATACATGCAACACCAAAGCATTTCGAGTTAAAACGTGTTGTTTAGAAAAAAAAAACAGATAATTTTGCACGATTCTGACATATTTTTTCGAGAGAAAATTCTCCTGTGGGTTGTCTTTTGAGGCTACACGTTTAGACATACACACAACACTAAATCTTTTCGAGTTACAACTTGTTGTTTAGGAAATACCAGATAATTTTGTACGATGCATTATTTCATCTCGTAAAGGTTAAGTATTTCCAATACGTACATATTTGTCTTTACTCTGCAAAACTTATTTCCTTATAACGTGGTATTCTTACATATACTTTCGAGAGAAAACTCTTCTGTGCGTTCTCTTTTGAGGCTACACGCTTAGACATATACGCAACACCAACGCTTTTCGAGTTACAATGTGTTGTTTAGGAAAAACATGATAATTTCGCACGTTGCTGGATTTCCTTAAAACATTGTATTCTGACATATTTTTTAGAGAGAAAATTCTTCTGTGGGATCTCTTTTGAGGCTACACATTTAGACATACATGCAACACCAAATCTTTTCGAGTTATAATGTTTTGTTTAGGAAATACAAGATCATTTTGTAGGATGCTTTATTTCTTCTCGTAAAGTTTAAGTATTTCTAATACGTTCGTATTTGTCTTTACTCTGCAACACTGTATTTCCTTATAACGTATTATTCTTACATATTCTTTTGAGAGAAAACGCTCCTGTGCATTCTCTTTTGAGGCTACATGCTTAGACATACATGCAACACCAAATCATTTCGAGTTACAACTTGTTGTTTAGGAAAAACAAGATAATTTCGCACGATACGGGATTTCCTTAAAACGTGGTATTCTGACATATTTTTCGAGAGAAAATTCTCCTGTGGGTTGTCTTTTAGGCTACACGTTTAGACATACACGCAGCAGCAAATCTTTTTGAGTTACAACGTGTTGTTTAGGAAATACAAGATAATTTTGTACGATGTGATACTTCTTCTCGTAAAGTTTAAGTATTTCTAATACGTACATATATGTATTTACTCTGCAACATTGTATTTCCTTATAACGTGGTATGCTTACATATTCTTTCGAGAGAAATCTCTTCTGTGCATTCTCTTTTGAGGCTACACGCATGGACATACACGCAACACCAAATCTTTTCGAGTTAAAACATGTTGTTTAGAAAATTCAAGATAATTTTGCACGATGCGGGATTTCCTTAAAACTTGGTATTCTGACATATTTTTTCGAGGGAATACTCTCCTGTGTGTTCTCTTTTGAGGCTACAACCTTAGATATACACGCAATACCAAAGCTTTTAGAGTTACAACGTGTTGTTTAGGAAAAACAAGGTAATTTCGCAGGATGCGGGATTTCCTTGAAACATGGTAATCTGCCATATTTTCTGAGAGTAAATTCTCCTGGGGGTCCTCTTTTGAGGCTACATGTTTAGACATACACGCAACAGCAAATCTTTTCGAGTTAGAAACGTGTTGTTTACGAAAAACAAGATAATTTTGTACGATGCGTTATTTCTTCTCTTAAAGTTTAAGTATTTCTAATACTTTCATATTTGTCTTTACTCTGCAACACTGTATTTCCTTATAACGTGATATTCTTACATATTCTTTCGAGAGAAAACTCTCCTGTGCGTTCTCTTTTGAGGCTACATGCTTAGACATACACATAACACCAACGTTTTTCGAGTTTCAACGTGTTGTTTAGGAAAAACATGATAATTTCGCACGATGCGGGAATTCCTTAAAACGTGGTATTCTGATATATTTTTTTAGAGAGAAAATTCTCCTGTGAGTTCTTTTTTGAGGCTACACGTTTAGACATACACGCAAAACCAAATCATTTTGAGTTACAACGTGTTGTTTAGGAATTACAAGATACTTTTGTACAATGCATTATTTCTTCTTGTAACGTTTAAGTATTTCTAATACGTACGTATTTGTGTTTTCTCTGCAACACTGTATTTCCTTATAACGTGGTATTCTTACATATTCTTTTGAGAGAAAACTCTCCTGTGCATTCTCGTTTGAGGCTACATGCTTAGACATACACACAACACCAAAGCTTTTCTAGTTACAACGTATTGTTGAGGAAAAACAAGATAATTTTGCACGATGAGGGATTTCCTTAAAACGTGGTATTCTGATATATTTTTTGAGAGAAAATTCACCTGTGGGTTCTCTTTTGAGGCTACACGTTTAGTCATACATGCAACAGCAAATCTTTTCGAGTTACAACGTGTTGTTTAGGAAATACAAGATAATTTTTTAAGATGCATTATTTCTTCTCATAAAGTTTAAGTATTTCTAATACGTATATATTTGTCTTTACTCTGCAACACTGTATTTCCTTATAACGTGGAATTCTTACATATTCTTTGAGAGAAAACTCTCCTGTGCTTTCTCTTTTAAGGCTACACGCTTAGACATACACGCAACACCAAAGCTTTTCGAGTTACAATGTGTTGTTTAGAAAAAACAAGATAATTTCGCACCATGCGGGATTTCCTTAAAACGTGGTATTCTGACATATTTTTTCGAGGGAAAATTCTCCTGTGGGTTCTCTTTGAGGCTACACGTTTAGACATACACGCAACACCAAATCTTTTCGAGTTACAACTTGTTCTTTAGGAAATACAATATAATTTTTTATGATGCCTTATTTATTCTCTTGAAGTTTAAGTATATCTCATATGTTCGTGTTTGTCTTTAATCTGCAACACTGTATTTCCTTATAACGTGGTATTCTTACATATTCTTTCGAGAGAATACTCTCCTCTGCATTCTCTTTTGAAGCTACACACTTAGGCATATAGGCAGCACCAAAGAATTTCGAGTTACCACGTGTTGTTTAGGAAAACAAGATAATTTCGCATGATGCAGGATTTCCTTAAAACGTGGTATTCTGATTTTTTAGAGAGAAAATTCTCCTGTGGGTTTTCTTTTGAGGCTACACACTTAGACATAAACCCAACAGCAATTCTTTTCGAGTTACAACGTGTTGTTTAGGAAATACAAGATAATTTTTTACGATGCGTTATTTCTTCTCATAATGTTTAATTATTTGTAATACGTACGTATTTGTCTTTACTCTGCAACACTCTATTTCCTTATTACGTGGTATTCTTACATATTCTTTCGGGAGGAAACTCTCCTGTGCATTCTCTTTTGAGGCTACACGCTTAGATATATACGCAACACCAAAGCTTTACGTGTTACAACGTGTTGTTTAGGAAAAACCTGATAATATCTCACAATGCGGTATTTCCTTAAAACGTGGTATTCTGACATATTTTTTCGAGCTAAAACTCTCCTGTGTGTTCTCTTTTGAGTCTACAACCTTAGACATACACGCAACACCAAATCTTTTCGAGTTACAACGTGTCGTTTAGGAAAAACAAGATAATTTCGAACAATGCGGGATTTCCTTAAAACGTGGTATTCTGACATATTTTTTAGAGAGAATATTCTCCTGTGGGTTCTTTTTTGAGGCTACACGTTTAGACATACACGAAATAGCAAATCTTTTCGAGTTACAACGTGTTGTTTAGGAAATACAAGATAATTTTGTACAATGCGTTATTTATCCTCGTAAAGTTTAAGTATTTCTAATACGTACATATTTGTCTTTAATATGCAACACTGTATTTCCTTATAACGTGGTATTCTTACATATTCATTTGAGACGAAACTCTACTGTGCATTCTCCTTTCAGGCTACACGCTTAGGCATACACGCAACACCAAATCTTTTCGACTTACAACGTGTTGTTTAGGAAAAACAAGATAATTTCTTACGATGCAGGATTTCCATATTACATGGTATTCTGACATATTTTTTCGACAGAAAATTCTCCTGGGCGTTCTCTTTGGAGGCTAGACACACAGACATAAACGCAACACCAAAGCTTTTCGAGTTACAACGTGCTGTTTAGGAAATACTAGATAATTTAATACGATGCGTTTTTTCTTCTCATAAAGTTTAAGTATTTCTAATATGTATGTATTTGTCTTTACTCTGCAACAGTGTATTTCCTTATAACGTGGTATTCTTACATATTCTTTCGAAAGAAAACTGTCCTGTGTGTTCACTTTTGAAGATACACGCTTAGACATACACGCAACACCAAAGCTTTTCAAGTTACAACATGTTGTTTAGGAAAAACAAGATAATTTCACAAGATGCTGGATTTCCTTAAAACGTGGTGTTCTGACATGTTTTTTTGAGAGAAAATTCTCTTTTGTGTTCTCTTTTGAGGCTACACGCTTAGACATACACGCAACAGCAAATCCTTTCGAGTTACAACTTTTTGTTTAGGAAATACAAGATAATTTTGTATGATGCGTTATTTCTTCTCCTAAAGTTTAAGTATTTCTAATACGTACATATTGTCTTTACTCTCCAACACTGTATTTCCTTATAACGTGGTATTCTTACATATTCTTTCGAGAGAAAACTCACCTGTGCGTTCTCCTTTGAGGCTACACACTTAGACATACACGCAACACCAAAGCTTTTCGAGTTAAAATGTGTTGTTTAGGAAAAATAGGCTAATTTCGTACGATGCGGGATTTTCTTAAAACATGGTATTCTGACATATTTTTTCGAGAGAAAATTCTCCTGTGGGTTCTCTTTGGAGGCTACATGTTTAGATATACACACAACACCAAAGCTTTTCGAGTTACAACGTGTTGTTTAGGAAAAAGAAGATAATTTCGCACAATGCAGGTTTTCCTTAAAACGTGGTATTCTGACATATTTTTTCGAGAGAAAACTTTCCTGTGCGTTCTCTTTTAAGGCTACATGCTTAGAC
The DNA here is from genome assembly GCF_947179515.1 of Apodemus sylvaticus. Classification (NCBI taxonomy): domain Eukaryota; kingdom Metazoa; phylum Chordata; class Mammalia; order Rodentia; family Muridae; genus Apodemus; species Apodemus sylvaticus. The sequence continues at coordinate 78,887 of NW_026263069.1, read as the reverse complement.
ATACACGCAACACCAAATCATTTCGAGTTACAATGTGTTGTTTAGGAAATACAAGATAATTTTTTACGATGCTTTATTTCTTCTCGTAATGTTTAAGTATTTCTAATACGTATGCATTTGTCTTTACTCTGCAACACTGTATTTCCTTGTAACGTGGTATTCTTACATATTCTTTCGAGAGAAAACTCTCCTGTGCGTTCTCTTTTGAGGCTACAGGATTAGACATTCACACATCACCAAAGCTTTTCGAGTTACTAAGTGTTGTTTAGGGAAAAAAAGATAATTTCGCAAGATGCGGGATTTCCTTAAAACGTGGTATTCTGACATATTTTGTCGAGAGAAAATTCCTCTGTGGGTTCTCTTTTGAGGCTACACGTTTAGACAACCACGCAACACCAAATCTTTTTGAGTTATAACGTGTTGTTTAGGAAAAAAAGATAATTTTGCATGATGCAGGATTTCCTTAAAACGTGGTATTCTGACATATTTTTTCGAGAGAAAACTCTCCTGTGCATTCTCTTTTGAGACTACCAGCTTAGACATACACGTAACACAAAATCTTTTCGAGTTACGTGTTGTTTAGGAAAAACAAGATAATATTGCATGATGCATTATTTCTTCTCGTAAAGTTTAAGTGTTTCCAATATGTTCGCATTTGTCTTTAATCTGCAACACTGTATTTCCTTATAAGATGGTATTCTTACATATTCTTTCGAGAGAAAACTCTCCTCTTCATTCTCTTTTGATGCTACACGCTTAAACATACACTCAACACCAAAGCTTTTCGAGTTACAAAACGTGTTGTTAGGAAAAACAAGATAATTTCGCACAATGCGGGATTTCCTTAAAACTTGGTATTCTGACATGTTTTTTCAAGAGAAAATTCTCCTATGGGTTCTCTTTTCAGGCTACACATATAGACTTACAAGCAACACCAAATCTTTTCAGGTTACAGCGTGTTATTTAGGAAATACAAGATAATGTTTTACGATGCGTCATTTCTTCTCGTAAATTTTAAGTATTTCTAATACGTAAGTATTTATCTATAATCTGCAACACTGTATTTCCTTATAACTTGGAATTCTTACATATTCTTTCGAGTGAAAACTCTCTTGTGCATTCTCTTTTGAGGCTACACGCTTAGGTATACACGCAACTCCAAATCTTTTCGAGGTACAACGTGTTGTTTAGGAAATACACGATAATTTTGTACAAGGAGTTATTTCTTCTCGTAAAGTTTAAGTATTTCTAATACGTTCGTATTTGTCTTTACTCTGCAACACTCTATTTCCTTTTAACGTGGTATTCTTATATATTCTTTTGATAGAAAACTCTCCTGTGAGTTCTCTTTTGAGGCTGCACCCTTAGACATACACGCAACACCAAAACTTTTCGAGTTACATCGTGTTGTTTAGGAAAAACAAGATAATTTCGCACCATGCGGGATTTCCTTAAAACGTGGTATTCTGACATATTTTTTCGAGAGAAAACTCTCCTGTGCGTTCTCTTTTGCGGCTACAAGCTTAGACATACACGCAACACCAAATCTTTTCGAATTTCAATTGTTGTTTAGGAAATACAAGATAATTTTGTACAGAGCATTATTTCTTCTCATAAAGTTTAAGTATTTCTAATACGTACGTGTTTGTCTTTACTCTGCAACACTGTATTTCCTTGTAACGTGGTGTTCTGACATATTCTTTCGAGAGAAAACTCTACTGCGCGTTCTCTTCTGGGTCTACACATTTAGACATACACGCAACACCAAAGCTTTTCGAGTTAAAACGTATTGTTTAGGAAAAACAAGATAATATCGCACAATCCTGGATTTCCTTAAAACGTGGTATTCTGACATATTTTTTTCTAGAGAAAACTCTCCTGTGCGTTCTCTTTTGGGGCTACTCGCTTAGTCATACACGCAACACCAAATCTTTTCGAGTTACAACGTGTTGTTTAGGAAAAACATGATAATTTTGCATGATGTGTTATTTCTTCTCGTAAAGTTTAAGTATTTCTAATACGTTCATATTTGTCTTTACTCTGCATCACTGTATTCCGTTATAACGTGGAATTCTTACATATTCTTTCGAGAGAAAACTCTCCTGTGTGTTCTCTTTTGAGGCTACACGCTTAGACATACATGCAACACCAAAGCTTTTCGAGTTAAAACTTGTTGTTTAGGAAAAACCAAATAATTTCACATGATGCGCTATTTCCTTAAAACGTGGTATTCTGACATATTTTGTCGAAAGAAAATTCCTCTGTGGGTTCTCATTTGAGGCTATATGTTTAGGCAACCACGCAACACCAAATCTTTTTGAGTTATAACATGTTGTTTAGGAAAAAAAAAAAGATAATTTCGCACGATGCGGGATTTCCTTAAAACGTGGTATTCTGACATATTTTTTCGAGAGAAAACTCTCCTGTGGGTTCTCTTTTGAGGCTACACATTTAGATATACACGCAACATAAAATCTTTTTGAGTTACAACATGTTGTTTAGGAAAAACAAGATACTTTTGTACGATGCGTTATTTCTTCTCGTAAATTTTAAGTATTTCTAATATGTATGTATTTGTCTTTACTCTGCAACACTGTATTTGCTTATAACGTGGTATCCTTACATATTCTTTCGATAGTAAACTCTCCTGTGCATTCTCTTTTGAGGCTAAACTCTTAGACATACACGCAACACCAAAGCTTTTCAAGTTACAACGTGTTATTTAGGAAAAACAAGATAATTTCGCACGATGCATAATTTCCTTAAAACGCGGTATTCTGACATGTTTTTTCAAAAGAAAACTCTCCTGTGTGTTCTCTTTTGAGGCTAGAAGCTTAGGCATACACGCAACAGCAAATCTTTTCGAGTTACAACGTGTTATTTAGGAAAAACAAGATAATTTTGCACGATGCATTATTTCTTTTCGTAAAGTTTAAGTGTTTCCAATATGTGCGTATTTGTCTTTAATCTGCAATACTGTATTTCCTTGTAACGTGATATTCTTCCATATCCTTTCGAATGAAAATTCTCCTGTGCCTTCTCTTTTGAGGCTTCACGCTTAGACATACACGCAATTCCACATCTTTTCGAGTTACAATGTGTTGTTTAGGAAATACAAGATAATATTGTACGATGAGTTACTTCTTCTCATAAAGTTTAAGAATTTCTAATACGTACTTATTTGTCTTTACTTTGCAACACTGTATTTCCTTGTAAGATGGTGTTCTGACATATTCTTTCGAGAGAAAACTCTCCTGTGCATTCTCTTCTGAAGCTACACACTTAGACATACACGCAACACCAAAGCTTTTCGAGTTAAAAAGTGTTGTTTAGGAAAAACAAGATAATTTTGGATGAAGCAATATTTCTTCTCCTTAAGTTTAAGTATTTCTAATACGTACGAATTTGTCTTTACTCTGCAACAGTGTATTCCATTATAACGTGGAATTCTTACACCACTCCTGAGCGTTCTATTTTGAGGCTACATGCTTAGACATACAAGCAACAATCAAAGCTTTTCGAATAACAGTATGTTGTTAAGGAAAAACAAGGTCATTTCGCATAATGCGGTATTTCCTTAAAACTTGGTATTCTGACATTTTTTTCGAGAGGAAATTCTCCTGTGGGTTCTCTTTTGAGGCTAAACATTTAGACATACACGCAACACCTAATCTTCTCGAGTTACAACGTGTTGTTTAGGAAAAAAAAAGATAATTTTGCACGATGCATTATTTCCTCTCGTAAATTTTAAGTATTTCTAATACTTATGTGTTTGTCTTTAATCTGCAACAATGTATTTCAACATAACGTGGTATTCTTACATATTCTTTCAAGAGAAAACTCTCCTCTTCATTCTCTTTTGAGGCTACACGCTTAGAAAAACAGTCAACACCAAAGCATTTCGAGTTACAAAGTGTTGTTTAAGAAAAACAAGATAATTTCGCAAGATGCAGGATTTCCTTAAAACGTGGTATTTTGACATATTTTTTTCGAGAGAAAATTCTCCTGTGGATTCCCTTTTGAGGCTACACATTTAGACTTACAAGCAACACCAAATCTTTTCAGGTTACAAAGTGTTGTATAGGATATGAAAGATAATATAGTACGATGTGTTATTTCTTCTCGCAAAGTTTAAGTATTTCTAATATGTACGTATTTGTCTTTACTCTGCAACACTGTATTTGCTTATAACGTGGTATTCTTTCTTATTCTTTCGAGAGAAAACTCTCCTGTGCATTCTCTTTTGAGGCTACACGCTTATACATACACGCAACACCAAAACTTTTCATGTTACAAAGTGTTGTTTAGGAAAAAGAAGATAATTTCACACGATCTGCGATATCCTTAAAACGGAGTATTCTGACATGTTTTTTTCGACAGAAATCTATCCTGTGAGTACTCTTTTGAGGCTAGAAGCTTAGCCATATACGCAACACCAAATCTTTTTGAGTTACAAAGTGTTATTAGGGAAAAAGCAGATAATTTTGCACGATGCGTTATTTCTTCACATAAAGTTTAAGTATTTCCAATATGTACGTATTTGTCTTTAATTTGCAACACTGTATTTCCTTGTAACGGGGTTTTCTTACACATTCTTTCAAGAGAAAACTCTCCTGTGCGTTCTCTTCTGAGGCAACACACTTAGACATACAAGCAACACCAAAGCTTTTCGAGTTACAACGTGTTGTTTAGGAAAAACAAGATAATTTCGCACGATGCGGGATTTCCTAATAACGTGGTTTTCTGACATATTTTTTAAAGAGAAAACTCTCCTGTGCATTCTCTTTTGAGGCTACACGCTTAGACATACTCACAACACCAAATCCTTTCGAGTTACAACGTGTTGTTTAGGAAAAACAAGATAATTGTGCACGATGTGTTATTTCTTCTCGTAAAGTTTACGTATTTCCAATACATACGTATTTGTCTTTACTCTGCAACACTGTATTTCCTTATAACGTGGTATTCTTACATATTTTTCAAGAGAAACCTCTCCTGTGCATTCTCTTTTGAGGCTGCACCCTTATACATACATGCAACACCAAAGCTTTTCGAGTTACAACGTGTTGTTTAGGAAAAACAAGATAATTTCGCACGATGCATTATTTCTTCTCGTAAATTTTAAGTATTTCTAATACTTACGTATTTGTCTTTACTCTGCAACACTGTATTTCTTCATAACGTGGTATTCTTACATATTCTTTCGAGAGAAAACTCTCCTCTTCATTCTCTATTTAGGCTACATGCTTAGACATACACGTAACACCAAAGCATTTCTAGTTACAACCTGTTGTTTAGGAAAAACAAGATAATTTCGCACGATGTGAGATTTCCTTAAAACGTGGTATTCTGACATATTTTTTCGAGAGAAAATTCTCCTGTGGGTTCTCTTTTGAGGCTACACATTTAGACTTACAAGCAACACCAAATCTTTTCGATTTACAAAGTGTTGTTTAGGATATACAAGATAATTTTGAACGATGCGTTATTTCTTCTCATACATTTTAAGTATTTCTAATACGTACGTATTTGTCTTTACTCTGCAACACTGTATTTGCTTATCTCGTGGTATTCTTATATATTCTTTTGAGAGTAAACTCGCCTGTGCATTCTCTTTTGTGGCTACACACTTAGACATACACGCAACACCAAAGCTTTTCAAGTTACAACGTGTTGTTTAGGAAAAACAAGATAATTTCGCACCATGCGGGATTTCCTTAAAACGTGGTATATTGACATATTTTTTCGAGAGAAAACACTCCTGTGCGTTCTCTTTTGAGGCAACCAACTTAGACATACATGTAACACCAAATCTTTTCGAGTTACAATGTGTTGTTTAGGAAAAACAAGTTAATTTTGCATGAAGACTTAATTCTTCTCTTAAAGTTTAAATATTTCCAATATGTATGTATTTGTCTTTACTCTGCAACACTGGATTTCCTTATAACTTGGTATTCTTACATATTCTTTTGAGAGAAAATTCTCCTATGCTTTCTCTTTTGAGGCTGCACGCTTAGACATACACGCAACAACAAAGCTTTTCGAGTTACAACGTGTTGTTAAGGAAAAACAAGATAATTTCGCAAGATGCGGGATTTCCTTAAAACGTGGTATTCTTACATATTCTTTCGAGAGAAACCTCTCCTGTGCGTTCTCTTTTGAGGCTGCACCATTATACATACATGCAACACCAAATCTTTTCGAGTTACAACGTGCTGTTTAGGAAAAACAAGATAATTTCGCATGATCCAGGATTTCCTTAAAACGTGGTATTCTGATATATTTTTTCAATAAAAAACTATCCTTTGCATTCTCTTTTGCGGCTACAAGCTTAGACATACACGCAACACCAAATTTTTTCGAATTTTAACTTGTTATTTAGGAAATACAAGATAATTTTGTACAGAGCATTATTTCTTCTCCTAAAGTTTAAGCATTTCTATTACGTAGTATTTGTTTTTACTCTGCAACACTGTATTCCGTTATAACGTGGAATTCCTATATATTCTTTCGAGAGAAAACTCTCCTGTGCGTTCTCTTTTGAGGCTACACATTTAGACATATACGCAACACCAAAGCTTTTCGAGTTACAACGTGTTGTTTAGGAAAAACAAGATAATTTCGCATTATGCGGTATATCCTGAAAACGTGGTATTCTGACATATTTTTTGAGAGAAAATTCTCCTGTGAGTTCTCTTTTGAGGCTACACATTTAGACATACACGCAACACAAAAATCTTTTCGAGTTACAACGTGTTGTTTAGGAAAAACAAGATAATTTTGCACGATGCATTATTTCTTCTCGTAAATTTTAAGTATTTCTAATATGTACGTATTTGTCTTTAATCTACAACATTGTATTTCCTTATAAAGTGGTATTCATACATATTCTTTCGATAGAAAACTCTCTTCTTCGTTCTCTTTTGAGGCTGCACGCTTACACATACACGCAACATCAAAGCTTTTCGAGTTACAAAGTGTTGTTTAAGAAAAACAAGATAATTTCGCACGATGCAGGATTTCCTTAAAATGTGGTATTTTGACATATTTTTTTCAAGAGAAAATTCTCCTGTGGGTTCTTTTTTGAGGCTACACATTTAGACTTACAAGCAACACCAAATCTTTTCTGGTTACAACGTGTTCTTTAGGATATGCAAGATAATATAGTATGCTGCGTTATTTCTTCTCGCAAAGTTTAAGTATTCTAATATATATGTATTTGTCTTTACTCTGCAACACTGTATTTGCTTATAACGGGTATTCTTTCATATTCTTTCGAGAGAAAACTCTCCTGTGCGTTCTCTTTTGAGGCTACATGCTTAGACATACACGCAACAACAAAACTTTTCAAGTTACAAGGTTTTGTTTAGGAAAAAGAAGATAATTTCACACGATGTGCGATTTCCTTAAAACGTGGTATTCTAACATGGGTTTATGTACAGAAATCTATCCTGTGTGTAGTCTTTTGAGGCTAGAAGCTTAGCCATATACCCAACACCAAATCTTTTCGAGTTACAACGTGTTATTTAGGAAAAAGCAGATAATTTTGCAAGATTGCGTTATTTTCTTCACATAAAGTTTAAGTATTTCCAATATGTACGTATTTGTCTTTAATATGCAACACTGTATTTCCTTGTAATGGGGTATTCTTACATATTCTTTCAAGAGAAAAATCTCCTGTGAATTCTCTTCTGAGGCTACACACTTAGACATACACACAACACCAAAGCTTTTCGAGTTACAACGTGTTGTTTAGGAAAAACAAGATAATTACGCACGATGCGGGATTTCCTAATAACGTGGTATTCTGACATATTTTTTCAAGAAAAAACTCTCCTGTGCGTTCTCTTTTGAGGCTACAAGCTTAGCCCTACATGTAACACCAAATCTTTTCGAGTTACAACATGTTGTTTAGGAAAAACAAGATAATTTTGCATGATGGGTTATTTCTTCTCGTAAAGTTTAAGTATTTCCAAAACATACGTATTTGTCTTTACTCTGCAACATTGTATTTCCTTATAACGTGGTATTCTTACATATTCTTTCGAGAGAAAATTCTCCTGTGCGTTCTCTTTTGAGGATGCACTTAGACATTCACGCAACACCAAAGATTTTCGAGTTACAACGTGTTGTTAAGGAAAAACAAGATAATTTCGCAAGAAGCGGGATTTCTTTAAAACGTGGTGTTCTGACAGATTTTTTCGAGAAAAAAGTCTCCTGTGCCTTCTCGTTTGTGGGTACAACCTTAGACATACACACAACACCAAATCTTTTCACATTTCAACTTGTTGTTTAGGAAATACAAGATAATTTAGTACGGAGCATTATTTCTTCTCATAAAGTTTAAGTATTTCTAATACGTATGTATTTGTCTTTACTCTGCAACACTGTATTTCCTTGTAACGTGGTATTCTGACATATTCTTTTGAGAGAAAACTCTCCTGTGTGTTCTCTTCTGAGGCTACACACTTAGACATACACTCAACACCAAAGCTCTTTGAGTTAAAACGTGTTGTTTAGGAAAAACAAGATAATTTTGCACAATGCTGGATTTCCTTAAAACGTGGTATTCTGACATATTTTTTCGAGATAAAACTCTCTTGTGCATTCTCTTTTGAGGCTACACGCTTAGTTATACACGCAACAGCAAATCTTTTCGGGTTACAACGTGTTGTTTAGGAAAAACAAGATAATTTTGCATGATGCGTTATTTCTTCTCGTAACGTTTAAGTATTTCCAATATGTACTTATTTGTCTTTACTCTGCAACACTGTATCCTTATAACGTGGTATTCTTACATATTCATTCGAGAGAAAACTCTCCTGTGCGTACTCTTTTGAGGCTACACGCTTAGACATACACTCAACACCAAGACTTTTCGAGTTACAACGTGTTGTTTAGGAAAAACAAGATAATTTCACTTAGATGAGATATTTCCTTAAAATGGTGTATGCTGACATGTTTTTCCGAGAGAAAATTCTCCTGTGCGTTCTCTTTTGAGGCTGGAGGATTAGACATACACGCAACAGCCAATATTTTCAAGTTACAGCGTTTTGTTTAGGAAATACAAGGTAATTTTGTAAGGAGCGTTATTTCTTCTTGTGAAGTTTGAGTATTTCTAATACGTATGTATTTGTCTTTACTCTGCAACACTGGTATCCTTGTAACGTGGTATTCTTACATATTCTTTCGAGAGAAAACGCTCCTGTGCGTTTTCTTTGAGGCTACACGCTTAGACATACATGAAAAACCAAAGCTTTTCAACTTACAATGTGTTGTTTAGGAAAAAAAGAAAGATAATTTCGCACAATGAGCGATTCCATAAAACGGGGTATTCTGACATGTTTTTTTGAGAGAAAACTCTCCTGTGCATTCTCTTTTGAGTCTATAAGCTTAGACATACACGCAACACCAAATTTTTTCGAGTTACAACATGTTATTTAGGAAAAACAAGATAATTATTCTCGATGCGTTATTTCTTCTCATAAAGTTTAAGTATTTCCAATATGTATGTATATGTCTTTAATATGCAACACTGTATTTCCTTGTAACGTGGTATTCTGACATATTCTTTCAAGAGAAAACTCTCCTGTGCGTTCTCTTCTGAGGCTACACACTTAGACATACACTCAACACCAAAGCTCTTTGAGTTAAAACGTGTTGTTTAGGAAAAACAAGATAATATCGCACAATGCTGGATTTCCTTAAAATGTGGTATTCTGACATATTTTTTTGAGAGAAAACTCTCTTGTGCGTTCTCTTTTGAGGCTACACGCTTAGTTATACACGCAACAGCAAATCTTTTCGGGTTACAACGTGTTGTTTAGGAAAAACAAGATAATTTTACATGATGCGTTATTTCTTCTCGTAACGTTTAAGTATTTCCAATATGTACTTATTTGTCTTTACTCTGCAACACTGTATCCTTATAATGTGGTATTCTTACATATTCATTCGAGAGAAAACTCTCCTGTGCGTTCTCTTTTGAGGCTACACGCTTAGACATACACTCAACACCAAAGCTTTTCGAGTTACAACGTGTTGTTTAGGAAAAACATGATAATTTCACACGATGAGATATTTCCTTAAAATGGTGTATGCTGACATGTTTTTTCGAGAGAAAATTCTCCTGTGCGTTCTCTTTTGAGGCTGCAGGATTAGACATACACGCAACATCAAATCTTTTCGAGTTACAGCGTGTTGTTTAGGAAATACAAGATAATTTTGTAAGGAGCGTTATTTCTTCTCGTAAAGTTTGAGTATTTCTAATATGTATGTATTTGTCTTTACTCTGCAACACTGGTATCCTTGTAACGTGGTATTCTTACATATTCTTTCGAGAGAAAACACTCCTGTGCGTTTTCTTTTGAGGCTACACGCTTAGATATACATGAAAAACCAAAGCTTTTCAAGTTGCAACGTGTTTTTAGGAAAAAAAAAAGATAATTTCGCACAATGAGCGATTTCCATAAAACGGGGTATTCTGACATGTTTTTTCGAGAGAAAACTCTTCTGTGCATTCTCTTTTGAGGCTATAAGCTTTGACATACATGCAACACCAAATCTTTTCGAGTTACAACATGTTATTTAGGAAAAACAAGATAATTATGCTCTATGCGTTATTTCTTCTCATAAAGTTTAAGTATTTCCAATATGTATGTGTATGTCTTTAATATGCAACACTGTATTTCCTTGTAACGGGGTATTCTTACATATTCTTTCGAGAGAAAACTCTCCTATGCGTTCTCTTCTGAGGCTACATACTTAAGACATACAATCAACACCAAAGCTTTTCGAGTTACAACGTGTTGTTTAGGAAAAACTAGATAATTTCGCACGATGAGCGATTTCCTTAAAACGGGGTATTCTGACATGTTTTTTCGAGAGTAAACTCTCCTGTGTGTTCTCTTTTGAGGCTGTATGATTAGACATACACGCAACAGCAAATCTTTTCGAGTTACAGCGTGTTATTAAGGAAAAACAAGATAAATTCGCAAGATGCGGGATTTCCATAAAACGTGGTATTCTGACATATTTTTTCGAGAGAAAACTCTCCTGTGCATTCTCTTTTGAGGCCACAACCTTAGACATACACGCAACACCAAATGTTTTCTAATTTCAACTTGTTTTTTAGGAAATACAAGATAATTTTGTAAGGAGCGCTATTTCTTCTCGTAAAGTTCATGTATTTCTAATACATATGTATTTGTCTTTACTCTGCAACACTGTATTTCCTTGTAACGTGGTATTCTGACATATTCTTTCGAGAGAAAACTCTCCTTTGCATTCTCTTCTGAGGCTACACACTTAGACATACACTCAACACCAAAGCTTTTTGAATTAAAACGTGTTGTTTAGGAAAAACAAGATAATATCGCACAATGCTGGATTTCCTTAAAACGTGGTATTCTGACATATTTTTCGAGAGAAAACTCTCTTGTGCATTCTCTTTTGAGGCTACACACTTAGTTATACACGAAACAGCAAATCTTTTCGGGTTACAACGTGTTGTTTAGGAAAAACAAGATAATTTTGCATGATACGTTATTTCTTCTCATGAAGTTTAAGTATTTCCAATATGTACTTATTTGTCTTTACTTTGCAACACTGTATCCTTATAATGTGGTATTCTTACATATTCATTCGAGAGAAAACTCTCCTGTGCATTCTCTTTTGAGGCTACACGCTTAGACATACAAGCAATACCAAAGCCTTTCGAGTTACAACATGTTGTTTAGGAAAAACAAGATAATTTCGCATGATGCGGTATTTCCTTAAAAAGTGGTATTCTGACATATTTTTTCCAGAGAAAATTCGACTGTGGGTTCTCTTTTGAGGCTACACACTTAGACATACACGCAACACCATATCTTTCGAGTTACAATGTGTTCTTTACAAAATACAAGATAATTTTTTGCGATGCGTTATTTCTTCTAGTAAAGTGTAAGTATTTCTAATACGTACATATTTGTCTTTACCATGCAACACTGTATTTCCTTGTAACGGGGTATTCTTATTCTTTCGAGAGAAAACTCTCCTGTGCATTCTCCTCTGAGGCTACACACTTAGACATATATGCAACACCAAAGCTTTTCGATTTAAAACTTGTTGTTTAGGAAAAAGCAAGTTAATTTCGCAGGATGCAGGGTTTCCTTAAAATGTGGTATTCTGACGCATTCATTGGAGAGAAAACTTGTTGTTTAGGAAAAACAAGATAATTTCGCATGATGCTGTATTTCCTTAAAACGTGGTATTCTGACATATTTTTTTCCAGAGAAAATTCGCCTGTGGGTTCTCTTTTGAGGCTACACACTTAGACATACACGCAACACCATATCTTTCGAGTTACAACATGTTCTTTACGAAGTACAAGATAATTTTGTGCGATGCATTATTTCTTCTAGTAAAATGTAAGTATTTCTAATACATACATATTTGTCTTTACCATGCAACATTGTATTTCTTTGTAACGGGGTATTCTTACATATTCTTTCGAGAGAAAACTCTCCTGTGCATTGTCTTCTGAGGCTACACACTTAGACATATACGCAACAACAAAGATTTTCGATTTAAAACGTGTTGTTTAGGAAAAAACAAGTTAATTTCGCGGGATGCAGGATTTCCTTAAAATGTGGTATTCTGACGCATTCATTCAAGAGAAAATTCTCCTGTGCGTTCTCTTTTGAGGCTACATGAGTAGTCATACACGCAACACCAAAACTTTTCGAGTACAATGTGTTTTTAGGAAAAACAAGATAATTTTGCAGGATGCATTATTTCTTCTCGTAAGTTTAAGTAATTCTAATACGTACGTATTTGTCTTTACTCTGCAACACTGTATTTCCTTATAACGTGGTATTCTTACATGTTCTTTCTAGAGAAAACTCTCCTGTGCATTCTCTTTTGAGGCTGCACTCTTAGACATACACACAGCACCAAAGCTATTCGAGTTACAATGTGTTATTAAGGAAAACAAGATAATTTCGCAAGATGTGGTATTTCGTTTAAAACGTGGTATTCTGACATATTTTTTCGAGAAAAATCTCTCCTGTGCATTCTCTTTTGAGTCTACATGCTTAGACATACACGCAACACCAAATCTTTTCGAGTTACAGCATGTTGTTTAGGAAATACAAGATAATTTTGTATGATGCCTTATTTCTTCTCATAAAGTTTAAGTATTTCTAATACGTATGTATTTGTCTTTACTCTGCAACACTGTATTTCCTTGTAACGAGGTATTCTTACATATTCTTTTGAGAGAAAACTCTCCTGTGCGTGCTCTTCTGCGGCTACACACTTAGACATACACGCTAAACCAAAGATTTTCGAGATAAAACTGGTTGTTTAGGTAAAAAAAAAAGATAATTACGCATGATGCGGGATTTCCTTAAAACGTGGTGTTCTGACATATTCATTCATGAGAAAACTCTCCTGGGCGTTATCTTTTGAGGCTACATGCTTAGTCATACACGCAACACCAAATCTTTTCGAGTTACCACGTGTTGTTTGGTAAAAAAAAAAAAAGATAATTTTGCTCGATGCACTGTTTCTTCTCGTAAAGTTTAAGTATTTCTAATACATACATGTTTGTCTTTACTCTGCAACACTGTATTCCGTTATAACGTGGAATTCTTACATATTTTTTCATGAGGAAACTCTCCAGTGCATTCTCTTTTGCAGCTACATGCTTAGACATACACACAACACCAAATCTTTACGAATTTCAACTTGTTGTTTAGGAAATACAAGATAATTTTTTACGGAGCGTTATTTCTTCTCATAAAGTTTTAGTATTTCTAATACGTATGTATATTTCTTTACTCTGCAACACTGTATTTCCTTGTAACGTGGCATTCTGAGATATTCTTTCGAGAGAAAACTCTCCTGTGCATTCCCTTCTGAGGCTACACACTTAGGCATACACACAACACCAAAGCTTTTCGAGTTACAACGTGTTGTTTAGGAAAAACAAGATAATTTCGCATGATGCTGGATTTCCTTAAAACGTGGTATTCTGACATATTTTTTCGAGAGAAAACTCTCCTGTGCGTTCTCTTTTGAGGCTACACGCTTAGTCATACACTCAACACCAAATCTTTTCGAGTTACAACGTGTTGATTAGGAAAAACAAGATAATTTTGCATGATGCGTTATTTTTTCTCGTAAAGTTTAAGTATTTCTAATACGTACATATTTGTCTTTACTCTGCAACACTGTATTACATTATAACGTGGAATTCTTTCGAGAGAAAACTCTCCTGTGTGTTCTCTTTTGAGGCTGCATGCTTAGTCATACATGCAACACCAAATCTTTACAAATATCAACTTGTTGTTTAGGAAATACAAGATAATTTTGTACAGAGCGTTATTTCTTCTCATAAAGTTTAAGTATTTCTAATACGTACGTATTTGTCTTTACTCTGCAACACTGTATTTCTTTGTAACGTAGTATTCTGACACATTCTTTCAAGAGAAAACTCTCCTGTGCATTCTCTTCTGAGGCTACACACTTAGGCATACACTCAACACCAAAGCATTTCGAGTTAAAACTTGTTTTTTAGGAAAAACAAGATAATTTCGCACGATGCAGGATTTCCTTAAAACGTGGCATTATGACATATTTTTTCGAGAGAAAACTATCCTGTGCGTTCACTTTTAAGGCTCCAAGCTTAAATATACATGCAACACCAAATCTTTTCGAGTTACAACGTGTTGTTTAGGAAATACAAGATAATTTTGTACGATGCGTTATTTCTTCTCGTAAAGTTTAAGTATTTCTAATACATACGTATTTGTCCTTATTCTGCAACACTGTATTACCTTATAACGTGGTATTCTTACATATTCTTTCGAGAGAAAACTCTCCTGTGCGTTCTCTTTTGAGGCTACACACTTATACATGCACGCAACACCAAAGCTTTTCGAGTTAAAATATTTTGTTTAGGAAAAACAAGATAATTTCACACGATGGGGGATTTCCTTAAAACGTGGTATTTTGACATATTTTTTTCGAGAGAATACTCTCCTGTGGGTTCTCTTTGAGGATACACGTTTAGACATACACGCAACAACAAATCTTTTCGAGTTACAACGTGTTGTTTAGGAAATACAAGATAATTTTGTACAATGCGTTATTTCTTCTCATAAAGTTTAAGTATTTCTAATATGTACGTATTTGTCTTTACTCTGCAACACTGTATTTCCTTGTATGTGGTATTCTTATATATTCTTTCGAGTGAAAACTCTCCTTTGCATTCTCTATTGAGGCTACACGCTTAGACATACACGCCACACCAAAGCTTTTCGAGTTACAACGTGTTGTGTAGGAAAAATAAGATAATTTCTCACGATGCTGGATTTCCTTAAAACGTGGTATTATGACATATTTTTTCAAGAAAAAAATCTCCTGTGCATTCGCTTTTGAGGCTACATGCTTAGACATACACGCCACACAAAATCTTTTCGAGTTACAACGTGTTGTTTAGGAAATACAAGATAATTTTGCATGATGCGTTATTTCTTCTCATAAATTTTAAGTATTTCTAATATGTACGTATTTGTATTTACTCTGCAACACTATATTTCCTTATAATGTGATATTCTTACATATTCTTTTGAGAGAAAACTGTCCTGTGCATTCTATTTTGAGGCTGAACCCTTACACATACATGCAACACCAAAGTTTTTCGAGTTACAACATGTTGTTTAGAAAAAACAAGATAATGTCTCACGATGCAGGATTTCCTAAAAAAGGTGGTATTCTGACATATTTTTTCGAGAGAAAACTCTCCCGTGTGTTCTCTTTTCCGGCTACATTCTTAGACATACACGCAACACCAAATCTTTACGAATATCAACTTGTTGTTTAGGAAATACAAGATAATTTTATATGGAGCGTTATTTCTTCTCGTAAATTTTAAGTATTTCTAATACATTCGTATTTGTCTTTACTCTGCAACACTGTATTTCCCTGTAACGTGTTATTCTGACATATTCTTTCGAGAGAAAACTCTCCTATGCATACTTTTCTGAGGCTACACACTTAGGCATACACACAACACCAAAGCTTTTCGAGTTAAAATGTGTTGCTTATGAAAAAAAAGATAATGTCGCACAATGCTGGATTTCCTTAAACGTGGTATTCTGACATATTTTTGTCGAGAGAAAACTCACCTCTGCGTTCTCTTTTGAGGCTACACGCTTAGTCATACACTCAACACCAAATCTTTTCGAGTTACAACGTGTGGTTAGGAAAAATAAGATAATTTTGCATGATGCGTTATTTCTTCTCGTAAAGTTTAAGGATTTCTAATACTTACATATTTGTCTTCACTCTACAACACTGTATTACATTATAACGTGGAATTCTTACATATTCTTTCGAGAGAAAACTCTCCTGTGCGTTCTCTTTTGAGGCTACACTCTTAGACATACACGCAACACCAAAGATTTTCGAGTTACAATGTGTTGTTTAGGAAAAATAAGATAATTTCGCATGATGCGGTATTTCCTTAAAACGTGGTATTCTGACATATTTTTTCGAGAGAAAACTCTCCTGTGCGTTCTCTTTTGAGGCTGCACACTTACTCATACATGCAACACCAAACCTTTTTGAGTTACAACATGTTGTTTAGGAAATACAGGATAATTTTGCACGATGCATTATTTCTTCTCGTAAATTTTAAGTATTTCTAATATGTATGTATTTGTCTTTATTCTGCAACACTGTATTTCCATATAACGTGGTATTCTTACATATTTTTTCGAGGGAAAACTCTCCTGTGCATTCTCTTTTGCGACTACACACTTAGACATACACGCAACATCAACGTTTTTCGAGTTCCAACGTGTTGTTTAGGAAAAACAAGATAATTTAGCACGATGTAGGATTTCCTTAAAACGTGGTATTATGACGTATTTTTTCGAGAGAAAATTCTCCTGTGGGTTCTCTTTTGAGACTACACATTTAGACATACACGCAACACCAATTCTTTTCGAGTTACAACGTGTTGTTTAGGAAATACAAGATAATTTTGCACAATGCGTTATTTCTTCTGGTAAAGTTTAAGTATTTCTAATATGTACGTATTTGTCCTTACTCTGCAACATTGTATTTTCTTATAACGTGGTATTCTTACATATTCTGTCGCGAGAAATCTCTCCTGTGCATTCTCTTTTGAGGCTACACGCTTAGACATACATGCAACACCAAAGCTTTTCGAGTTACAACGTTTTGTTTAGGAGAAACAAGATAATTTCGCACGATGCTTTATTTCTTCACGTAAAGTTTAAGTATTTCTTACATGTATGTATTTGTCCTTAATCTGCAACACTGTATTTCCATATAATGTGGTATTCTTACATATTCTTTCGAGAGAAAACTCTCCTGTGTGTTCTCATTTGAGGCTACACACTTAGACATACACGCAACACCAAAGCTATTCGAGTTAAAGCATGTTGTTTATGAAAAACAAGATAAGTTCATACGATGCTGGATTTCCTTAAAACGTGGTATTGTGACATGTTTTTTTGAGAGAAACCGCTCCTGTGCGTTCTCTTTTGAGGATGCACGCTTAGACATACACGCAACTCCAAAGTTTTTCGAGTTCCAACGTGTTGTTTACGAAAAACAAGATAATTTCGCACGATGCAGGATTTCCTTAAAACGTGGTATTATGACGTATTATTTCAAGAGAAAATTCTCCTCTGGGTTCTCTTTTGAAGCTACATGTTTAGACATACACGCAACACTAATTCTTTTCGAGTTACAACGTGTTGTTTAGGAAATACAAGATAATGTTGCACGATGTGTTATTTCTTCTCGTAAATTTTAAGTATGTCTAATACGTATGTATTTGTCTTTACTCTGCAACACTGTATTTCCTTATAACATGGTATTCTTACATATTGTTTCGAGAGAAAACTCTCCTGTGCGTTCTCTTTTGAGGCTGCACGGTTAGAGAAAAACGCAACACCAAATCTTTTCGAGTTACAACAAGTTTTTTAGGAAAAACAAGATAATTTCACATGATGCGGGATTTCCTTAAAACGTGGTATTCTGACATATTTTTTTGAGAGAATACTCTCCTGTAGGTTCTCTTTGAGGGTACACGTTTAGACATACACGCAACAACAAATCTTTTCGAGTTACAACGTGTTGTCTAGGAAATACAAGATAATTTTGTACGATGCGTTATTTCTTCTCATAAAGTTTAAGTATTTCTAATATGTATGTATTTGTCTTTACTGTGCAACATTGTATTTCCTTGTAATGTGATATTCTTACATATTCTTTCGAGTGAAAACTCTCCTGTGCATTCTCTTTTGAGGATACACGCTTAGACATACACGCAACACCAAAGCTTTTCGAGTTGCAAAGTCTTGTGTAGGAAAAATAAAATAATTTTGCACGATGCTGGATATCCTTAAAACGTGGTATTCTGACATATTTTTTTGAGAGAAAACTCTCCTGTGCGTTCTCTTTTGAGGCTACATGCTTAGTCATACACTCAACACCAAATCTTTTCGAGTTACAACATGTGGTTAGGAAAAATAAGATAATTTTGCATGATGCGTTATTTCTTCTCGTAAAGTTTAAGGATTTCTAATACGTACATATTTGACTTCACTCTACAACACTGTATTACGTTGTAACATGGAATTCTTACATATTCTTTCGAGAGAAAACTCTCCTGTGCACTCTCTTTTGAGGCTACACTCTTAGACATACAGGCAACACCAAAGATTTTCGAGTTACAATGTGTTGTTTAGGAAAAATAAGATAATTTCGCATGATGCTGTATTTCCTTAAAACGTGATATTCTGACATATTTTTTTCGAGAGAAAACTCTCCTGTGCGTTCTCTTTTGAGGCTGCACACTTACTCATACATGCAACACCAAACCGTTTTGAGTTAAAACATGTTGTTTAGGAAATACAAGATAATTTTGCACGATGCGTTATTTCTTCTCGTAAATTTTAAGTATTTCTAATACGTACATATTTGTCTTTATTCTGCAACATTGTATTTCCATATAACGTGGTATTCTTACATATTTTTTCGAGAGAAAACTCTCCTGTGCATTCTCTTTTGCGACTACACGCTTGGACATACATGCAACACCAACGTTTTTCGAGTTCCAACGTGTTGTTTAGGAAAAACAAGATAATTTAGCACGATGCAGGATTTCCTTAAAACGTGGTATTATGACGTATTTTTTCGAGAGAAAATTCTCCTGTGGGTTCTCTTTTGAGGCTACACGTTTAGACATACACGCAACACCAGTTCTTTTCGAGTTACAACGTGTTGTTTAGGAAATACAAGATAATTTTGCACAATGTGTTATTTCTTCTGGTAAAGTTTAAGTATTTCTAATATGTACGTATTTGTCCTTACTCTGCAACATTGTATTTTCTTATAACGTGGTATTCTTACATATTCTGTCGCGAGAAATCTCTCCTGTGCATTCTCTTTTGAGGCTACACGCTTAGACATACATGCAACACCAAAGCTTTTTGAGTTACAACGTTTTGTTTAGGAGAAACAAGATAATTTCGCATGATGCTTTATTTCTTCACGTAAAGTTTAAGTATTTCTTACATGTACGTATTTGTCCTTACTCTGCAACACTGTATTAACATATAATGTGGTATTCTAACATATTCTTTCGAGAGAAAACTCTCCTGTGTGTTCTCATTTGAGGCTACACACTTAGACATACACGCAACACCAAAGCTATTCGAGTTAAAGCATGTTGTTTATGAAAAACAAGATAAGTTCATACGATGCTGGATTTCCTTAAAACGTGGTATTGTGACATGTTTTTTCGAGAGAAACCGCTCCTGTGCGTTCTCTTTTGAGGCTGCACGCTTAGACATACACGCAACTCCAAAGTTTTTCGAGTTCCAACGTGTTGTTTATGAAAAACAAGATAATTTCACACGATGCCGGATTTCCTTAAAACGTGGTATTATGACGTATTATTTCGAGAGAAAATTCTCCTCTGGGTTCTCTTTTGAAGCTACACGTTTAGACATACACGCAACACTAATTCTTTTCGAGTTACAACGTGTTGTTTAGGAAATACAAGATAATGTTGCACGATGCGTTATTTCTTCTCGTAAATTTTAAGTATTTCTAATACGTATGTATTTTTCTTTACTATGCAACACTGTATTTCCTTATAACGTGGTATTCTTACATATTGTTTCGAGAGAAAACTCTCCTGTGCATTCTCTTTTGAGGCTGCACGGTTAGAGAAAAACACAACACCAAAGCTTTTCGAGTTACAACAAGTTGTTTAGGAAAAACAAGATAATTTCACATGATGCGGGATTTCCTTAAAACGTGGTATTCTGACATATTTTTTTGAGTGAATACTCTCCTGTGGGTTCTCTTTGAGGGTACACGTTTAGACATACACGTAACAACAAATCCTTTCGAGTTACAACGTGTTGTCTAGGAAATACAAGATAATTTTGTACGATGCGTTATTTCTTCTCATAAAGTTTAAGTATGTCTAATATGTATGTATTTGTCTTTACTGTGCAACATTGTATTTCCTTGTAATGTGATATTCTTACATATTCTTTCGAGTGAAAACTCTCCTGTGCATTCTCTTTTGAGGCTACACGCTTAGACATACACGCAACACCAAAGCTTTTCGAGTTGCAAAGTCTTGTGTAGGAAAAATAAAATAATTTTGCACGATGCTGGATTTCCTTAAAACGTGGTATTCTGACATATTTTTTTGAGAGAAAACTCTCCTGTGCATTCTCTTTTGAGGCTACATGCTTAGTCATACACTCAACACCAAATCTTTTCGAGTTGCAACGTGTTGTTTAGGAAAAAGAAGATAATTTGCATGATGCGTTATTTCTTCTCGTAAAGTTTAAGTATTTCTAATACGTACATATTTGTCTTTACTCTGCAACACTGTATTACGTTATAACGTGGAATTCTTACATATATTTTCGAGATAAAACTCTCCTGTGCGTTCTCTTTTGAGGCTACATGCTTAGACATAAACACAACACCAAAGCTTTTCGAGTTACAATGTGTTGTTTAGGAAAAACAAGATAATATCACATGATGCGGTATTTCCATAAAACGTGGTATTCTGACATATTTTTTCGAGAGAAAACTCTCCAGTGCTTTCTCTTTTGTAGGCTGCACGCTTACTCATACATGCAACACCAAATCTTTTCGACTTACAACGTGTTGTTTAGGAAATACAAGATAATTTTGTACGATGCATTATTTCTTCTTGTAACGTTTAAGTATTTCTAATACATACGTATTTGTCTTTACACTGCAACACTGTATTTCCTTACAATGTGGTATTCTTACATATTCTTTCGAGAGAAAACTCTCCTGTGCGTTCTCTTTTGAGACTACACGCTTAGACATACACGAAACACCAAAGATTTTCGAGTTACAATGTGTTGTTTAGGAAAAACAAGATAATTTCGCACGATGCGGGATTTCCTTAAAATGTCGTATTCTGACATATTTTTTCCAGAGAAATCTCTCCTGTGTGTTCTCCTTTGAGGCTACACACTTAGACATACACGCAACACCAAAGCTTTTCAAGTTCCAATATGTTGTTTAGAAAAAAACAAGATAATTTCGCACGATGTGAGATTTCTTTATAACGGGGTATTCTGACATATTTTTTTGAGAGAAAACTCTCCTGTGCATTCTCTTTTGAGGCTAGAAGTTTAGACATACACGCAACGCCAAATCCTTTCGAGTTACAATGTGTAGTTTAGGAAAAACAAGATAATTTTGCACGATGCGTTATTTCAAAGTTTAAGTATTTCCAATATGTACGTATTTGTCTTTAATATGCAACTCTGTATTTCCTTATAACGTTTTATTCTTACTCCCCTGTTCATTTTCTTTTGAGGCTACACGCTTAGACATTCACGTAACACCAAAGCTTTTCGAGTTACAACGTGTTGTTAGGAAAAACATGATAATTTCCCACGATGCATGATTTCCTTAAAACGTGGTATTCTGACATATTTTTTCGAGAGAAAACGCTCCTGTGCGTTCTCCTTTGAGGCTGCACGATTAGACATACACACAACAACAAATCCTTTCGAGTTACAACGTGTTGTTTAGGAAATACAAGATAATTTTTTACGATGCGTTATTTCTTCTCTTAAAGTTTAAGTATTTCTAATACGTATAGTTGTCTTTACTCCGCAACACTGTATTTCCTTATAACGTGGTATTCGTACATATTCTTTCGAGAGAAAACTCTCCTGTGCATTCACTTTTGAGGCTACACACTTAGATATACACGTAACACCAAAGCTTTTCGAGTTAAAACATGTTGTTTAGGAAAAACAAGATAATTTCGCACGATGCGGGATTTCCTTAAAACGTGGTATTCTGACATATTTTTATGAGAGAAAATTCTCCTGTGCATTCTTTTTTGAGGCTACATGCTTAGACATACACGCAATAACAAATCTTTTTGAGTTACAACCTGTTGTTTTGGAAACAAAAGATAGTTTTGCACGATGCGGGATTTCCTTAAAACGTGGTATTCTGACCTATTTTTTTTCGAGAGAAAACTCTCCTGTGCGTTCTCTTTTGAGGCTACACGCATAGACATATATGCCACACCAAATCTTTTCGAGTTACAACGTGTTGTTTAGGAAATACAAGATAATTTTGTAGGATGCGTTATTTCTTCTCGTAAGTTTAAGTATTTCTAATATGTGCGTATTTGTCTTTAATCTGCAACACTGTATTTCCTTGTAACGTGGAATTCTTACATATTCTTGCGAGAGAAAACTCTCCTGTTCATTCTCTTTTGAGGCTACACACTTAGACCTACACGCAACACCAAAGCTTTTCGTTTTAAAACATGTTGTTTAGGAAAAACAAGATAATTTCTCATGATGCAGGATTTCCTTAAAACATGGTATTGTGACATATTTTTTCGAGAGAAAACTCTCCCGTTCGTTCTCTTTTGAGGCTACACGCTTAGACATACACGCAACACCAAAGCTTTTCGAGTAAAAACTGGTTCTTTAGGTAAAAACAAGATAATTTCGCATTATGCGGGATTTCCTTAAAACGTGGTATTCTGACTTAATCATTCAAGAGAAAACTCTCCTGGGCGTTCTCTTTTGAGGCTATACGCTTAGTCATAGACGCAACACCAAAGCTTTTCGAGTTAAAACATGTTGTTTAGGAGAAATAAGATAATTTCGCACGATGCAGGATTTCTTTAAAACGTGGTATTGTGACATATTTTATCAATAGAAAACGCTCCTGTGCGTTCTCTGTTGAGGCTACACGCTGAGACATACAAGCAACACCAAAGGTTTTCGAGTTACAACGTGTTGTTTAAGAAAAACATGATAATTTCGCACGTTGCAGGATTTCTTAAAACTTGGTATTCTGATATATTTTTTTTTTTGGAGAAAATTCTCCTGTTGTTGCACTTTTGAGGCTACACGTTTTGACATACATGCAGCACCAAATCTTTTCGAGTTATAACGTGTTATTTAGGAAAAACAAGATAATTTCGCAAGATGCGGGATTTCATTAAAACATGGTATTCTGACATATTTTTTCAAGAGAAAATTCTCCTGTGGGTTCTCTTTGGAGGCTACATGTTTAGCCATACACGCAACACCAAATCTTGTCTTTAATCTGCAACACTGTATTTCCTTATAACATGGTATTCTTACATATTCTTTTGATAGAAAACTGTCCTCTGCGTTCTCTTTTGAGGCTGCACGCTTAGACATACACGCAACCCCAAATCATTTCGAGTTACAACGTGTTGTTTAGGAAATGCAAGATAATTTTGTACAATGCAGTATTTCTTCACGTAAAGTTTAAGTATTTCTAATACGTATGTATTTGTCTTTACTCTGCAACACTCTATTTCCTTGTAACGTGGTACTCTTACATGTTCTTTCAAGGGAAAACTGTCCTGTGGCATCGCTTTTGAGGCTACACATTTAGACATACACGCAACACCAAATCTTTTCGAGTTACAGCGTGTTGTTTAGGAAAAGGAAGATAATTTTGCACGATGCGTTATTTCTTTTCGTAAAGATTAAGTATTTTCAATACGTACGTATTTGTCTTTACTCTGCAACACTGTATTTGCTTATAACATGGTATTCTTACATATTCTTTCGAGAGAACACTCTCCTGTGCGTTCTATTTTGAGGCTACACGCTTAGACATACACGCGACACCAAAGCTTTTCGAGTTACTACGTGTTGTTTAGGAAACACAAGATAATTTCGCACGATGCAGGATTTCCTTAAAACGTGGTATTCTGACATATTTTTCGAGGGTAAACTCTCCTGTGCGTTCTCTTTTACGTCTACAAGCTTAGACATACATGCAACAGCAAATCTTTTCCAATTTCAACTTGTTGTTTAGGAAATACAAGATAATTTTTTACAGAGCGTTATTTCTTCTCATAAAGTTTAAGTATTTGTAATACGTAAGTATTTGTCTTTACTCTGCAACACTGTATTTCCTTATAACGTGGTATTCTTACATATTCTTTCGACAGAAAACTCTCCTCTGCATTCTCTTTTGAGGCTAAACGCTTAGACATACACGCAACACCAAATCTTTTTGAGTTACAACTTGTTGTTTAGGAAATACAAGATAATTTTGTACGATGCGTTATTTCTTCTCGAAAAGTTTAAGTATTTCTAATAGGTACGTATTTGTCTTTACTCTGCAACACTGTATTTCCTTAAAATGTGGCATTCTTACATATTCTTTCGAGAGAAAACTCTCCTGTGCATTCTCTTTTGAGGCTACACGCTTAGACATACATGCAACACGAAATCCTTTTGAGTTACAACGTGTTGTTTAGGAAAAACTAGATAATTTTGCACGATGCGTTATTTCTTCTCGTAGAGTTTAAGTATTTCTAATACTTACGTATTTTTCTTTACTCTGCAACACTGTATTTCCTTATAATGTGGTATTTTTACATATTCTTTTGAGAGAAAACTCTCCTGTGTGTTCTCTTTTGAGGCTACACGCTGAGACATACAAGCAACACCAAACCTTTTCGAGTTACAACGTGTTGTTAGGAAATACAAGATAATTTTTTACGATGCATTATTTCCTCTCATAAAGTTTAAGTATTTCTAATACGTACCTATTTGTCTTTACTCTGCAACACTGTATTTCCTTATAACATTGTATTCTTACATATTCTTTCGAGAGAATACTCTCCTGTGCGTTCTCTTTTGAGGCTACATGCTTAGACATACACGCAACACCAAAGCTTTACGAGTTACAATGTGTTGTTTAGGAAAAACAAGATAATTTCGCATGATGCGGGATTTCCTTAAAACATGGTATTCTGACATATTTTTTCCAGAGAAAATTCTCCTGTGCGTTCTCTTTTGAGGCTACATGCTTAGACATACACACAACACCAAATATTTTCGAATAAGAATGTGTTGTTTAGGAAAAACAAGATAATTTCACACGATGCGGGATTTCCTTAAAACATGGTATTCTGACATATTTTTTCCAGAGAAAATTATCCTGTGTGTTCTCTTTTGAGGCTACATGCTTAGACATACAAGCAACACCAAATATTTTCAAATTACAATGTGTTGTTTAGGAAAAACAAGATAATTTCACAGTATCCGTGATTTCTTAAAACGTGGTATTCTCACATATTTTTTCGAGAGAAAACTCTCCTGTGCATTCTCTTTTGAGGCTACACACTTAGACATACACGCAACACCAAAGCTTTTCAAGTTACAATGTGTTGTTTAAGAAAAACAAGATAATTTCGCACGATGCGGGATTTCCCTAAAACGTGGTATTCTGACATATTTTTTTGAGAGAAAACTCTCCTGTGTGTTCTCTTTTGAGGCTACAACTTTTTTTTTAATTTTTTTTTTTATTGGATATAATTTATTTACATTTCAAATGATTTCCCCTTTTCTAGCCCCCCCACTCCCCGAAAGTCCCATAAGCCCCCTTCTCTTCCCCTGTCCTCCCACCCACCCCTTCCCAGTTTCCCGTTCTGGTTTTCCGAATACTGTTTCACTGAGTCTTTCCAGAACCAGGGACCACTCCTCCTTTCTTCTTGTATTTCATTTGATGTGTGGATTATGTTTTGGGTATTCCAGTTTTCTAGGTTAATAACCACTTATTAGTGAGTGCATACCATGATTCACCTTTTGAGTCTGGGTTACCTCACTTAGTATGATGTTCTCTAGCTCCATCCATTTGCCTAAGAATTTCATGAATGTATTGTTTCTAATGGCTGAATAGTACTCCATTGTGTAGATATACCACATTTTTTGCATCCACTCTTCTGTTGAGGGATACCTGGGTTCTTTCCAGCATCTGGCAATTATAAATAGCCCTGCTATGAACATAGTAGAGCATGTATCCTTATTACATGGTGGGGAATCCTCTGGGTACATGCCCAGGAGTGGTATAGCAGGATCTTCTGGAAGTGAGGTGCCCAGTTTTCAGAGGAACCGCCAGACTGATTTCCAGAGTGGTTGTACCAATTTGCAACCCCATCAGCAGTGGAGGAGTGTTCCTCGTTCTCCACACCCTCTCCAACACCTGCTGTCTCCTGAATTTTTAATCTTAGCCATTCTGACTGGTGTAAGATGAA
Organism: Apodemus sylvaticus; assembly: GCF_947179515.1. Classification (NCBI taxonomy): domain Eukaryota; kingdom Metazoa; phylum Chordata; class Mammalia; order Rodentia; family Muridae; genus Apodemus; species Apodemus sylvaticus. Next base: position 52,234 of record NW_026263069.1, on the reverse strand, counting down.
ATCTTAGGGTTGTTTTGATTTGCATTTCCCTAATGACTAATGAAGTTGAGCATTTTTTAAGATGCTTCTCCGCCATCCGAAGTTCTTCAGGTGAGAATTCTTTGTTTAACTCTGTACCCCATTTTTTAATAGGGTTGTTCGGATTTCTGGAGTCTAACTTCTTGAGTTCTTTATATATATTGGATATTAGCCCTCTATATGATGCAGGATTGGTGAAGTTCTTTTCCCAATTTGTTGGTTGCTGATCTGTCCTCTTGATGGTGTCCTTTGCCTTACAGAAACTCTGTAACCTTATGAGGTCCCATTTGTCAATTCTTGCTCTTAGAGCATACGCTATTGGTGTTCTGTTCAGAAACTTTCTCCCTGTACAGATGTCCTCAAGGGTCTTCCCCAGTTTCTTTTCTGTTAGCTTCAGAGTGTCTGGCTTTATGTGGAGGTCCTTGATCCATTTGGATTTGAGCTTAGTACAAGGAGACAAGGATGAATCAATTCGCATTCTTCTGCATGCTGACCTCCAGTTGAACCAGCACCATTTGTTGAAAAGGCTATCTTTTTTCCATTGGATGTTTTTAGTTGAGGCTACAACCTTAGACATACACGCAACACAAAATCTTTTCGAGTTATAACGTGTTGTTTAGAAAAAGCAAGATAATTTTGCACGATGCGTTATTTCTTCTCGTAAAGTTTAAGTATTTCGAATACGTACGTATTTGTCTTTACTATGCAACACTATATTTCCTTATAACGTGGTATTCTTACATATTCTTTTGAGAGAAAAATCTCCTGTGCGTTCCCTTTTGAGGCTACACGCTTAGACATACACGCAACACCAAATCATTTTGAGTTACAACGTGTTGTTTAGGAAAAACAAGATAATTTTCTACGATGCAGGATTTCCTTAAAACGTGGTATTCTGACATATTTTTTAGAGAGAAAATTCTCTTCTGGGTTCTCTTTTGAGGTTACACGTTTAGACATACACGCAACACTTAATCTTTTTGAGTTGCAACGTGTTATTTAGGAAATACAAACTAATTTTTTTACAATGCGTTATTCCTTCTAGTAAAATTTAAGTATTTCTAGTATGTACGTATTTGTCTTTACTCTGCAACACTGTATTTCCTTATAACGTGGTATTCTTACATATTTTTTCGAGAGAAAACTCTACTGTGTGTTCTCTTTTGCGGCTACACTCTAAGACATACACGCAACTCCAAAGTTTTTCGAAGTACATAGTGTTGTTTATGAAAAACATGATATGTTCGCAGATGCAGGATTTCCTTAAATCGTGGTATTCTGACATATTTTTTGCAGAGAAAATTCTCATGTGGGTTCTCTTTTGTTGCTACACATTTAGACATACACACAACACCAAATCTTTTCGAATTACGACGTGTTGTTTTAGAAAAACAAGATAATTTCACACTATGAGAGATTTCCTTAAAACGTGGTATTCTGACACATTTTTTCGAGAGAAAACTCATCTGTGCGTTCTCTTTAGAGACTACTTGCTTAGACATACACGCCACACCAAATCTTTTCGAGTTACAACATGTTGTTTAGGAAATACAAGATAATTTTGTACGATACATTATTTCTTATCATAAAGTTTAAGTATTTCTAATACGTATGCATTTGTCTTTACTCTGCAAAAATGTATTTCCTTGTATTCTTACACATTCTTGCGAGAGAAAACTCTCCTGTGCATTTTCTTTTGAGGCTATACACTTAGACATACACGCAACACCTAAGCTTTTCGAGTTAAAACATTTTGTTTAGGAAAAGAAGATAATTTCTCACGATGCAGGATTTCCATAAAACATGGTATTCTGACACATTTTTTGGAGAAAAAACTCTCCTGTGTGTTCTCCATTGAGGCTACACGCTTAGACATACACGCATCACCAAAGCTTTTCGAGTTACAACCTGTTGTTTAGGAAAACAAAAATAATTTCACAAGATGCGGGATTTCCTTAAAACGTGGTATTCTGACATATTTTTTTCGATAGAAAATACTCCTGTGTGTTCGCTTTTGAGGCTACAAGTTTAGACATACACGCAACACCAAATCTTTTCCAGTTACAACGTGTTGTTTAGGAAAAACAAGATAATTTTGCACGATGCAGGATTTCATTAAAACGTGGTATTCTCACATACTTTTTCGAGAGAAAAAGGCTACATGCTTAGACATATACGCCACACCAAATCTTTCAAGTTACAATGTGTTGTTTAGGAAATACTAGATAATTTTGTACGATGCATTATTTCTTTTCATAAAGTTTAAGTATTTCTAATATGTACGTATTTGTCTTTGATCTGCAAAACTGTATTTCCTTGTAATGTGGTATTCTTACATATTATAGCGAGAGAAAACTCTCCTGTGCATTCTCTTTTGAGGCTACATACTTAGACATACACGCAACACCCAAGCTTTTTGAGTTACAACAGTTTGTTTAGGAAAAACAAGATAATTTCACATGATGCAGGATTTCCTTAAAACGTGGTATTCTGACATATTTTTTCGACAGAAAACTCTCCTGTGCGTTCTCTTTTGAGGCTACACGCTGAGACATACAAGCAACACCAAAGCTTTTCGAGTTACAACATGTTGTTTAGGAAAAACAAGATAATATTCACAATGCAGGATTTCCTTAAAACGTGGTATTCTGACATATTTTTTCGAGAGTAAATAATCCTGTGGGTTCTCTTTTGAGGCTAAACGTTTAGACATACACGCATCACCAAATCTTTTCGAGTTACAACCTGTTGTTTAGGAAACACAAGTTAATTTTGTACGATGTGTTATTTCTTCTTATAAATTTTAAGTATTTATAATAAGTAAGTATTTGTTTTTACTCTGCAACACTGTATTTCCTTATAATGTGGTATTCTTACATATTCTTTGGAGAGAAAACTCTCCTATGCGTTCTCTTCTAAGGCTACAAGCTAAGACATATACGTAACACAAAATCTTTTCAAGTTACAACTTGTTGTTTAGGAAAAACAAGATAATTTTGCAAGATGCGTTATTTCTTCTCGTAAAGATTAAGTATTTCCAATATGTACATATTTGTCTTTAATCTGCAACACTGTATTTCCTTATAACATGGTATTCTTACATATTCTTTTGAGAGAAAACTGTCCTGTGCGTTCTCTTTTGAGGCTGCATGCTTAGACAAAACGCAACACCAAAGCTTTTCGAGTTAAAACAAGTTGTTTAGAAAAAAAAAGATAATTTCGCACAATGCAGGATTTCCTTAAAACGTGGTATTCTGACATATTTTTTTGAGAGAAAACTCTCCTGTGCGTTCTCTTTTGAGGGTACACGGTTAGACATACACGAACAACAAAGCTGTTCGAGTTGTAACATGTTGTTCAGAAAAAACAAGATAATTTTGCACGATGCAGGATTTCCTTAAAACGTGGTACTCTGACATATTTTTTCGATAGAAAACTCTCCTATGCATTCTCTTTTGAGGCTACACACTGGGGCATACACGCAACACCAAATCCTTTCGAGTTGCAACGTGTTGTTTAGGAAAAACAAGATAATTTTGCACGATGTGTTATTTCTTCTCGTAAAGTTTAAGTATTTCCAATACATACACATTTGTCTTTACTCTGCAACACTATATTTCCTTATAACCTGGTATTCTTACATATTCTTTCGAGAGAAAACTCTCCTATGCGTTCTCTTTTGAGGCTGCACGCTTAGACAAAAAAAACAACACTAAAGTTTTTCGAGTTACAACAAGTTGTTTAGGAAAAACAAGATAATTTCGTACGATACTGGATTTTCTTAAAACGTGGTATTCTGACATATTTTTTTTAAAAAAATGCGAAATTATCTTTTCTTCCCTAAACAACACGTTGTAACTTGAAAATCTTTGGTGATGCATGTATGTCTAAGTGTGTAGCCTCAAAAGAGAATGCACAGGAGAGTTTTCTCTCGAAAGAATATGTAAGAATACCACTTTTGCACGTGTTATTTCTTCTCGTAAAGTTTAAGTATTTCCAATACATACGCATTTTTCTTTACTCTGCAACACTATATTTCCCTATAACGTGGTATTCTTACATATTCTTTATACCTGTGCGTTCTCTTTTGAGGGGACAAGCTTAGACATACACGCAACACCAAATCTTTTCGAGTTACAACGTGTTGTTTAGGAAAAACAAGATAATTTCGCACGATGCAGGATTTCCTTAAAACGCGGGATTCTGACATATTTTCTCGAGAGAAAATTCTCCTGTGGATTTTTTTTTGAGGCTACACATTTAGACATACACACAACACCAAATCCTTCGAGTTACAACGTGTTGTTTAGGAAATACAAGATAAGTTTTTACGATGCGTTATTTCATCTCGTAAAGTTTAAGTATTTCTAATATGTACGTATTTGTCTTTACTCTGCAACACTGTATTTCCTTATAACGTGGTATTCTTACATATTCTTTTGAGAGAAGACTCTCCTGTGCATTCTCTTTTGAGGCTACACACTTAGACATACACGCAACACCAAAGCTTTTCGAGTTACAATGTGTTGTTTAAGAAAAACAAGATAATTTCGCATGATGCGGGATTTCCTTAAAACGTGGTATTCTGACATATTTTTTCGACAGAAAACTGTCCTGTGCGTTCTCTATTGAGGCTAAATGCTTAGACATACACAGAACACCAAATCTTTTCGAGTTACAAGCTGTTGTTTAGGAAATACAAGGTAATTTTGTAAGATGCATTATTTCTTCTCGTAAAGTTTAAGTATTTCTAATACGTACGTATTTGTCTTTACTCTGCAACTCTGTATTTCCTTGTAACGTGGTATTCTTACATATTCTTTCGAGAGAAAACTCTCCTGTGCATTCTCTTTTGAGGCTACACGCTTAGACATACACGCATCACCAAAGATTTTCGAGTTACAACGTGTTGTTTAGGGAAAAAAAGATAATTTCGAATGATGCAGGATTTCTTTAAAAGGTGGTATTCTGACATATTTTGTCTAGAGAAAATTCTCCTGTGGGTTTTCTTTTGAGGCTACACGTTTAGACATGCACGCAACACCAAAACTTTTTGAGTTACAACGTGTTGTTTATGAAAAACTAGATAATTTTGCACTATGAGGGATTTCCTTAAAACGTGGTATTCGGACATATTTTTTTGAGAGAAAACTCTCCTGGTCATTCTCTTTTGAGGCTACACACTTAAATGTACAAGCAACACCAAAGTTTTCGAGTTAAAACATTTTGTTTAGGAAAAAAAAGATAATTTCACACGATGCTGGATTTCCTTAAAACGTGGTATTCTGACATATTTTTTTGATAGAAATCTCTCCAGTGCCTTCTCTTTTGAGGCTACACGCTGAAACATACAAGCAACACCAAAGCATTTCAAGTTACCACATGTTGTTTAAGAAAAACAAGATAATTTTGCACGATGCAGGGTTTCCTTAAAACGTGGTATTCTGACATATTTTTTCGAGAGAAAATTCTCCTGTGGGTTCTCTTTTGAGATTAGACGTTTAGACATACACGCAACACCAAATCTTTTCGAGTTACAACGTCTTGTTTAGGAAATACAAGTTAATTTTGTACGATGCGTTATTTCTTCTCCTAAAGTTTAAGTATGTCTAATACGTGCGTATTTGTCTTTACTCTGCAACACTGTATTTCCTTATAACGTGGTATTCTGACATATTTTTTCGAGAGAAAACTCTCCTGTGCGTTCTCTTTTGAGGCTACACTCTTAGACATACACGTCACAAAAGATTTTTTCGAGTTACAATGTGTTGTTTAGGAATTATTAGATAATTTTGTACAATGGTTAATTACTTCTTGAAAAGTTTAAGTATTTCTAATAGGTACGTATTTGCTTTAATCTGCAAAACTGTATTTCCTTGTAACGTGTTATTCTTACAATTTCTTGTTAGAGAAAACTCTCCTGTGCATTCTCTTTTGAGGCTACACACTTAGACATAAACGCAACACCAAAGCTTTTCGAGTTAAAACATGTTGTTTAGGGAAAAAAAGATAATTACGCACGATGCAGGATTTCCTTAAAACGTGGTATTCTGACATATTTTTTTGACAGAAATCTCTCCTGTGCTTTCTCTTTTGAGGCTACACGCTGAAACATACAAGCAACACCAAAGCATTTCGAGTTACAACATGTTGTTTAGGAAAAAAAAAGATAATTTCACACGATGCAGGATTTCCTTAAAACGTGGTATTCTGACATATTTTTTCGAGAGAAAACTCTCCTGTGTGTTCTCTTTTGAGGCTACACGCTGAGACATACAAGCTACACCAAAGCTTTTCGAGTTACAACGTCTTGCTTAAGAAAAACATGATAATTTCGCAGGATGCAGGATTTCCTTAAAACGTGGTATTCTCACATATTTTTTTGAGAGAAAACTCTCCTGTGCGTTCGGGATACAAGCTTAGACATATACGCAACACCAAATCTTTTCGAGTTACAACGTGTTGTTTAGGAAAAACAAGATAATTTTGCACAATGCCTTATTTCTTCTCCTAAAGTTTAAGTATTTTCAATACGTACGAATTTGTATTTACTCTGCAACACTGTTTTTCCTTATAACGTGGTATTCTTACATATTCTTTCGAGATAAAACTCTCCTGTGCTTTCTCTTTTCAGGCCACATGCTTAGACATTCACACCACACCAAATCATTTCGAGTTACAACGTGTTGTTTAGGAAGTACTAGATAATTTTTTACAATGCGTTATTCCTTCTTGAAAAGTTTAAGTATTTCTAATAGGTACGTATTTGCTTTATTCTGCAAAAATGTATTTCCTTGTAATGTGGTATTCTTACAATTTCTTGCGAGAGAAAACTCTCCTGTGCATTCTCTTTTGAGGCTACACACTTAGACATACACGCCACACCAAAGCTTTTCGAGTTAAAACATGTTGTTTAGGGAAAAAAAAAAGGTAATTTTGCACGATGCAGGATTTACTTAAAACTTGGTATTCTGACATATTTTTTCGACAGAAATCTCTCCTGTGCGTTCTCTTTTGAGGCTACATGCTGAAACATTCAAGCAACACCAAAGCATTTAGAGTAACAACATGTTGTTTAGGAAATATAAAGATAATTTCGCACGATGTAGGATTTCCTGAAAACGTGGTATTCTGACATATTTTTTCGAGAGAAAACTCTCCTGTGTGTTCTCCTTTGAGGCTACACGCTGAGACATACAAGCTACACCAAAGCTTTTCGAGTTACAATGTCTTGTTTAGGAAAAACATGATAGATTCGCAGGATTCAGGATTTCCTTAAAACGTGGTATTCTGGCGTATTTTTTTCGAGAGAAAACTCTCCTGTGCGTTCTCTTTTGAGGATACAAGCTTAGACATACACGCAACACCAAATCCTTTCGAGTTACAACGTGTTGTTTAGGAAAAACTAGATAATTTAGCACAATGTGTTATTTCTTCTCGTAAAGTTTAAGTATTTCCAATAAGTACGTATTTGTCTTTACTCTGCAACACTGTATTTCCTTATAACGTGGTATTCTTACCTAATCTTTCGAGAGAAAACTCTCCTGTGCATTCTATTTTGAGGCTGCACGCTTAGAAAAAATGCAACACCAAATCTTTTCGAGTTACAACAAGTTGTTTAGGAAAAACAAAGATAATTTTGCACGATTCGGGATTTTCCTAAAACGTGGTATTCTGACATATTTTTTCAAGAGAAAACTCTCCAGTGCATTCTCTTTTGAGGCTACACGCTTAGACATGCAAGCAACACCAAAGCTTTTCAAGTTACAACATGTTGTTTAGGAAAAACAAGATAATATCGCACGATGCAGGATTTCCTTAAAACGTGGTATTCTGACATATTTTTTCAAGAGAAAATTCTCCTGTGGGTTCTCTTTTGAGGCTGCACATTTAGACATACACACAACACCAAATCTTTTCGAGTTACAAGGTGTTGTTTAGGAAATACAAGATAATTTTTTACGATGCGTTATTTCTTCTAGTAAAGTTTAAGTATTTCAAATACATATGTATTTGTCTTTACTCTGCAACACTGTATTTCCTTATAACGTGGTATTCTTACATATTCTTTCAAGAGAAAACTCTCATGTGCATTCTCTTTTGAGGCTACACGCTGAGACATACAAGCTACACTAAAGCTTTTCAAGTTACAACCTGTTGTTTAGGAAAAACAAGATAATTTCGCACGATGCGGGATTTCCTTAAAACGTGGTATTCTGACTTATTTTTTCGAGAGAAAACTCTCCTGTGCTTTCTTTTTTGAGGATACAAGCTTAGACACACACGTAACACAAAATCTTTAGGAGTTACAACGTGTTGATTAGGTAAAACAAGATAATTTTGCACGATGCGTTATTTCTTCTCGTAAAGTTTAAGTAATTCCAATATGTACGTATTTGTTTTTAATCTGCAACACTATATTTCCTTATAACATGGTATTCTTACATATTCTTTTGAGAAAAAACTGTCCTGTGCGTTCTATTTTGAGTCTGCACGCAAATAAAAAACGCAACACCAAAGCTTTTCGAGTTAAAACAAGTTGTTTAGAAAAAATGATAATTAAGCACGATGCAGGATTTCCTTAAAAAGGGGTATTCTGACATATTTTTTCGAGAGAAAAATCTCCTGTGTGTTCTCTTTTGAGGCTACATGCTGAGACATACAAGCTACACCATAGCTTTTCGGGTTACAATGTGTTGTTTAGGAAAAAAACAAGATAATTTTGCACGATGCAGGATTACCTTAAAACGTGGTATTCCGACATATTTTTTGGAGAAAAACTCTCCTGTGTGTTTTCATTTGAGGGAATACATTTAGATATACACACAACACCAAATCTTTTCGAGTTACAACGTGTTCTTTAAGAAAAACAAGATAATTTCGCATGATGCGGGATTTCCTTAAAACGTGGTATTCTGACATATTTTGTCGAGAGGAAATTCTCCTGTGGGTTCTCTTTGGAGGCTACAGGTTTAGACATACATGCAACACCAAAGCTTTTCGAGATACAACGTTTTGTTTAGGAAAAACCAGATAATTTCGCACAATGCAGGATTTCCTTAAAACATGGTATTCTGACATATTTTTTCGAGAGAAAACTCTCCTGTGCATTCTCTTTTAAGGCTACATGCTTAGCCATACAAGCAACACCAAATCTTTTCGAGTTACAACGTGTTGATTAGGAAATACAAGATAATTTTTTACGATGCTTTATTTCTTCTCGTAATGTTTAAGTATTTCTAATATGTACGTATTTGTCTTTATTCTGCAACACTGTGTTTCCTTGTAACGTGGCATTCTTACATATTCTTTCAAGAGAAAACTCTCCTGTGCATTCTCTTTTGAGGCTACATACTTAGACATACACGCATCACCAAAGCTTTTCGAGTTACAGCATGTTGTTTAGGAAAAAAAAGATAATTTCGCAAGATGCGGGATTTCCTTAAAAGTTGGTATTCTGACATATTTTGTCGAGAGAAAATTCCTCTTTGGGTTCTCTTTTGAGGCTACATGTTTAGACAACCATGCAACACCAAATCTTTTCGAGTTATAACGTGTTGTTTAGGAAAAACAAGATAATTTCGCACTATGCGGAAGTTTGTTAAAACGTGGTATTCTGACATATTTTTCGAGAGAAAACTCTCCTTTGCATTCACTTTTGAGGCTACAAGCTTAGACATACACGCAACACTAAATCTTTTCAAGTTACAACATGTTGTTTAGGAAAAACAAGATAATTTTGCACAACGTGTTATTTCTTCTACTAAAGTTTAAGTATTTCCAATACGTATGAATTTGTCTTTACTCTGCAACACTGTTTTTCCTTATAACGTGGTATTCTTACATATTCTTTCGAGAGAAAACTCTCCTGTGCGTTCTCTTTTGAGGCCACATGCTAAGACATTCACGCCACACCAAATCTTTTCGAGTTACAATGTGTTGTTTAGGAAGTACTAAATAATTTTTTACAATGCGTTATTCCTTCTTGAAAAGTTTAAGTATTTCTAATAGGTACGGATTTGCTTTAATCTGCAAAACTGTATTTCCTTGTAATGTGGTATTCTTACAATTTCTTGCGAGAGAAAACTCTCCTGTGCATTCTCTTTTGAGGCTACACATGTACACATACACTCAACACCAAAGCTTTTCGAGTTAAAACATGTTGTTTAGGGAAAAAAAGATAATTTTGCAAAATGCGGGATTTCCTTAAAACGTGGTATTCTGACATATATTTTCGGCAGAAATCTCTCCTGTGCGTTCTCTTTTGAGGCTACACGCTGATACATACAAGCAACACCAAAGCATTTAGAGTTACAACATGCTGTTTAGGAAATATAAAGATAATTTCTCACTATGCAGGATTTCCTGAAAACGTGGTATTCTGACATATTTTTTTTCGAGAGAAAACTCTCCTGTGTGTTCTCTTTTGAGGTGAGACATACAAGCTACGCCAAAGCTTTTCGAGTTACAACGTATTGTTTAGGAAAAACATGACAAATCCGCAGGATTCAGGATTTCCTTAAAACGTAGTATTCTGACATATTTTTTTGAGAGAAAACACTCCTGTGCGTTCTCTTTTGAGGCTACAAGCTTAGACATACACACAACACAAAATCTTTCCGAGTTACAACGTTTTCTTTAAGAAAATCAAGATAATGTCGCATTATGCGGGATTTCCTTAAAATGTGGTATTCTGACATATTTTGTCGAGAGAAAATTCTCCTGTGGGATCTCTTTGGAGGCTACATGTTTAGACATACACACAACACCAAAGCTTTTCGAGTTACAACGTGTTGTTTAGGAAAAATAAGATAATTTCGCACAATGCAGGATTTCCTTAACACGTGGTATTCTGACATATTTTTTCGAGAGAAAGCTCTCCTGTGAATTCTCTTTTAAGGCTACATGCTTACACATACACGCAACACCAAATCTTTTCGAGTTACAACTTATTGTTTAGGAAATACAAGATAATTTTGTACGATGCTTTATTTCTTCTCTTAATGTTTAAGTATTTCTAATACATACGTATTTTTCTTTACTCTGCAACACTGTATTTCCTTGTAACGTGGTATTCTTAAATATTCTTTCGATACAGAAAACTCTCCTGTGCATTCCCTTTTGAGGCTACACGCTTAGACATACACGCCACACCAAATCTTTTCCAGTTTCAACGTGTTTTTAGGAAATACTAGATAATTTTATATGATGCGTTATTTCTTCTCGTAAAGTTTCAGTATTTCTAATATGTACGTATTTGTCTTTACTCTGCAAAACTGTGTTTCCTTGTAACGTGGTATTCTTGCATATTCTTGCAAGAGAAAAACTCTCCTGGGCATTCTCTTTTGAGGCTACACACTTAGACATACACGCAACACCAAAGCTTTTCAACTTAAAACATGTTGTTTAGGAAAAAAAAAGATAATATCGCCTGATGCAGGATTTCCTTAAAACATGGTATTCTGACATATTTTTTCGAGAGAAAATTCTCCTGTGGGTTCTCTTTTGAGGATACACGTTTAGACATACATGCAACAACAGAACTTTTCGAGTTACAACGTGTTGTTTAGGAAATACACATTAATTTTGCATGATGCGTTATTTCTTCTAGTAAAGTTTAAGTATTTCTAATACATACGTATTTGTCTTTACTCTGCAACACTGTATTTCCTTATAACGTGGTATTGTTACATATTCTTTCGAGAGAAAACTCTCCTGTGCCTTCTCTTTTGAGGCTACACGCTTAGACATAAACGCAACACCAAAGCTTTTCGAGTTACATCCTGTTGTTCAGGAAAAAAACAGATAATTTCGCACGATGCGGGATTTCCTTAAAACGTGGTATTCTGACATATATTTTCGAGAGAAAACTCTCCTGTGCATTCTCTTTTGAGACTACCAGCTTAGACATACACGTAACACAAAATCTTTTCGAGTTACAACGTGTTGTTTAGGAAAAACAATATAATATTGCACGATGCATTATTTCTTCTCCTAAAGTTTAAGTATTTCCAATATGTACATATTTGTCTTTAATATGCAACATTGTGTTTCCTTATAACATGGTATTCTTACATATTCTTTTGAGATAAAACTGTCCTGTGTGTTCTCTTTTAAGGCTACATGCAGAGACATACAAGCAACACCAAAGCTTTTCAAGTTACAACGTGTTGTTTAGGAAATACAAGATAATTTCGCACGACGCAGATTTTCCTTATAACGATGTATTCTGACATATTTTTTCGAGAGAAAACTCTCCTGTGTATTCTCTTTTGAGGCTACAAGCTTAGACATACACGCAACCCCAAATCTTTTCGAGTTACAACGTGTTGTTTAAGAAAAACAAGATAATTTCGCACGATGCGGGATTTCCTTAAAACGTGGTATTCTGACATATTTTTTCGAGAGAAAACTCTCCTGTGCGTTCTCTTTTGAGGCTACACGCTTAGACATACTCGCAAGACCAAATCTTTTCGAGTTACAACGTGTTGTTTAGGAAATACAAGATATTTTTTTACGATGCTTTATTTCTTCTCGTTATGTTTAAGTATTTCTAATACGTACATTTTTGTCTTTACTCTGCAACACTGTATTTCCTTGTAACATGGTATTCTTACATATTCTTTCGAGAGAAAACTCTCCTGTGCGTTCTTTTTTCAGGCTACACGCTTGGACATACATGCATCACCAAAGCTTTTCAAGTTACAAAGTGTTGTTTAGGAAAAAAAGATAATTTCACAAGATGCGGGATTTCCTTAAAACGTGGTATTCTGACATATTTTGTCGATAGAAAATTCCTCTGTGGGTTCTCTTTTGAGGCTAGACGTTTAGACAACCACGCAACACCAAATCTTTTCGAGTTATAACGTGTTGTTTGGGAAAAACCAGATAATTTTGCACTATGCGGGAGTTCCTTAAAACGTGGTATTCTAACATATTTTTTTAGAGAAAACTATCCTGTGAGTTCTATTTTGAGGCCACACGCTTAGACATACATGCCGCACCAAATCTTTTCGAGTTACAATGTGTTGTTAAGGAAATACAAGATAATTTTGTATGATGCCTTATTTCTTCTTGTAAAGTTTAAGTATTTCTAATATGTACCTATTTGTCTTTAATCTGCAAAACTCTATTTCCATGTAACGTGGTATTCTTACATATTCTTGCAAGAGAAAACTCTCCTGTGCTTTCTCTTTTGAGGCTGCACCCTTATACATACACACAACACCAAAACTTTTCAAGTTGCAATGTGTTTTTATGAAAAAGAAGATAATTTCACACGATCAGCGATTTCCTTAAAATGGGGTATTCTGACATGTTATTTCAAGAGAAAACTCTCCTGCGCGTACACTTTTGGGGCTAGAAGCTTAGACATACATGCAACACCAAATCTTTTTGAGTTGCATCGTGTTATTTAGGAAAAACAACATAATTTTGCACGATGCATTATTTCTTCTCAGAAAGTTTAAGTATTTCCAATAAGTACATATTTGTCTTTAATATGCAACAATGTATTTCCTTTTAATGGGGTATTCTTACATATTCTCTCGAGAGAAAACTCCCCTGTGCATTCTCTTCTGAGGCTACACACTCAGACATACACGCAACATCAAAGCTCTTCGAGTAACAACGTGTTGTTCAGGAAAAACAAGATAATTTCGCACAATGCGGGATTTCCTAATAGCATGGTATTTTGACATATTTTTTCGAGAGAAAACTCTCCTGTGCGTTCTCTTTTGAGGCTACACGCTTAGACATACTCGCAAGACCAAATCTTTTCGAGTTACAACGTGTTGTTTAGGAAAAACAAGATAATTTTACACGATGCGTTATTTCTTCTCATAAAGTTTAAGTATTTCCAATACGTACGTATTTGTCTTTACTCTGCAACACTGTATTTTCATATAACGTGGTATTCTTACCTATTCTTTCAAGAGAAAACTTCCCTGTGCATTCTCTTCTGAGGCTACACACTTAGACATACACGCAACACCAAAGCTTTTCGAGTTACAACGTGTTGTTTAGGAAAAACAAGATAATTTTGCACGATGCGGTATTTCCTAATAGCATGGTATTCTGACATATTTTTTTCGAGAGAAAACTCTCCTGTGCATTCTCTTTTGAGGCTACAAGCTTAGACATACTCACAACACCAAATCCTTTCGAGTTACAGCGTGTTGTTTAGGAAAAACAAGATAATTTTGCACGATGCGTTATTTCTTCTCATGAAGTTTAAGTATTTCCAATACGTACGTATTTTTCTTTACTCTGCAACACTGTATTTCCTTATAACGTGGTATTCTTCCATATTCATTCGAGAGAAAATTCTCCTTTGCGTTCTCTTTTGAGGCTGCACGCATAGACATACACGCAACACCAAATCTTTTCGATTTACAACATGTTGTTAAGAAAAAAGAAGATAATTTCGCAAGATGCGGGATTTCCTTAAAACATGGTATTCTTGCATATTCTTTCGAGAGAAAACTCTCCTATGCATTCTTTTTTGAGGCTGCACCCTTATACATACACGCAACACCAAAGCTTTTCGAGTTACAACGTGTTGTTTCGGAAAAACATGATAATTTTGCACGATGCATTATTTCTTCTCGTAAATTTTAAGTATTTCGAATACTTACGTATTTGTCTTTACTCTGCAACACTGTATTTCTTCATAACGAGGTATTCTTACATATTCTTTCGAGAGAAAACTCTCCTCTTCATTCTCTTTTGAGGCAACACGCTTAGACATACACGCAATACCAAAGCATTTCGAGTTGCAACGTGTTGTTTAGCATAAACAAGATAATTTCGCACGATGCGGATTTTCTATAAAACGTGGTATTATGACATATTTTTCGAGGGAAAATTCTCCTGTGGGTTCTCTTTTGAGGCTACACATTTAGACTTACAAGCAACACCAAATCTTTTCGAGTTACAAAGTGTTGTTTAGGATATACAAGATAATTTTTATGATGTGTTATTTCTTCTCGTACATTTTTAAGTATTTCTAATAGGTACGTATTTGTCTTTACTCTGCAATACTGTATTTGCTTATCACGTGGTATTCTTACATATTCTTTCAAGAATAAACTCGCCTGTGCATTCTCTTTTGAGGCTACATGCTTAGACTTACATGCAACACCAAAGTATTTCAAGTTACAACGTGTTGTTAGGAAAAACAAGATAATTTCGCAGCATGCGTTATTTCCTTAAAACGTGGTATATTGACATATTTTTTCGAGAAAGAAAACACTCCTGTGCATTCTCTTTTGAGGCCCCCAGCTTAGACACACACGTAACACCAAATCTTTTCGAGTTACAACGTGTTGTTTAGGAAAAACAAGATAATTTTGCACGATGTCTTATTTCTTCTCTTAAAGTTTAAGTATTTCCAATACGTACGTATTTGTCTTTATTCTGCAAGGCTGTATTTCCTTATAACGTGATATTCTTACATATTCTTTTGAGAGAAAATTCTTCTGTGCATTCTCTTTTGAGGCTGCACACTTAGACATACACTCAACACCAAAGCTTTTCGAGTTACAACGTGTTGTTAAGTAAAAACAAGATAATTTCGCAAGATGCGGGATTTCCGTAAAACGTGGTATTCTTACATATTCTTTGAGAAAAACCTCTCCTGTGAGTTCTCTTTTGAGGCTGCACACTTAGACATACACGCAACACCAAATCTTTTCGTGTTACAACGTGTTCTTTAGGAAAAAACAAGATAATTTCGCAAGATGCGGGATTTCCTTAAAACGTGGTATTCTGACATATTTTGTCGATAGAAAACTATCCTTTGCATTCTCTTTTGTGGATACAAGCTTAAACATTCGCGCAACTCCAAATCTTTTCGAATTTCATCTTGTTGTTTAGGAAATACAAGATAATTTTGTATGGAGCGTTATTTCTTCTGGTATAGTTTAACTATTTCTAATACGTACGTTTTTGTCTTTACTCTGCAACACTGTTTTTCCTTGTAACATGGTATTCTGACATATTGTTTCAAGAGAAAACTCTCCTGTGTGTTCTTTTTTGAGGCTACACACTGAGACATACACCCAACACCAAAGCTTTTCGAGTTAAAACATGTTGTTTAGGAAAAACAAGATAATTTTGCAAGATGTGGGATTTCCTTAAAATGTGGTATTCTGATATATTTTTTGGAGGGAAAATTCTCCTGTGTGTTCTCTTTTGAGGCTACACATTTAGACTTACAAGCAACACCAAATTTTATCAAATTTCAACTTGTTGTTTAGGAAATACAAGATAATTTTGTACAGAGCATTATTTCTTCTCGTAAAGATTAAGTATTTCTAATACTTACGTATTTGTTTTTACTCTGCAACACTAAAATCCGTTATAACGTGGAATTGTTACATATTCTTTTGAGGGAAAATTCTCCTGTGCGTTCTCTTTTGAGGCTACACGCTTAGACATACACGCAACACCAAAGCTTTTGAAGTTACAACGAGTTGTTTAGGAAAAACAAGGTAATTTCACACAATGAGCGATTTCCTTAAAACGGGGTATTCTGACATGTTTTTTCGAGAGAAAACTGTCTGTACGTTCTCTTTTGAGGCTAGAAGCTTAGACATACACGCAACACAAAATCTTTTCGAGTTACAATGTGTTGTTTAGGAAAAACAAGATAATATTGCACGATGCCTTATTTCTTCTCATAAAGTTTAAATATTTCCAATACGTTCGTATTTGTCTTTACTCTGCAACCCTGTATTTCCTTATAACATGGTATTCTTATGTATTCTTTCGAGCGGAAATTCTCCTGTGCGTTCTCTTTTGAGGCTTCACGCATAGGCATAAACGCAACACCAAAGCTTTTTGAGTTACAACGTGTTGTTATGGAAAAATAAGATAATTTCGCAAGATGCGGGATTTCCTTAAAACGTGGTATTCTTACATATTCTTTCGAGAGAAAACTCTCCTGTGCGTTCTTTTTTGAGGCTGCACCCTTATATATACACGCAACAACAAAGCTTTTCGAGTTACAACATGTTGTTTAGGAAAAACAAGATAATTATGCAAAATGCATTATTTCTTCTCATAAATTTTAAGTATTTCTAATACTTACGTATTTGTCTTTACTCTGCAACACTGTATTTCCATATAACCTGGTATTATTACATATTCTTTCGAGAGAAAACTCTCCTCTTCATTCTCTTTTGAGGCAATACGCTTAGACATACAAGCAACACCAAAGCATTTCGAGTTGCAACGTGTTGTTTAGCAAAAACCAGATAATTTCACACGATGCGGGATTTCTATAAAACGTGGTATTATGACATATTTTTCAAGGCAAAATTCTCCTGTGGGTTCTCTTTTGAGGCTACCCATTTAGACTTACAAGGAACACCAACTCTTTTCGAGTTACAACGTGTTGTTTAGGATATACAAGATAATTTTTATGATGTGTTATTTCTTCTCGTACATTTTAAGTATTTCTAATAGGTACGTATTTGTCATTACTCTGCAACACTGTATTTGCTTATCACGTGGTATTCTTACATATTCTTTCCAGAGTAAACTCGCCTGAGCGTTCTCTTTTGAGGCTACACGCTTAGACATACATGCAACACCAAAGCTTTTCAAGTTACAACGTGTTGTTAGGAAAAACAAGATAATTTTGCACAATGCGTTATTTCTTCTCATAAAGTTTAAGTATTTCCAATATGTACGTGTATGTCTTTAATATGCAACACTGTATTTCCTTGTAACGGGGTATTCTTACATATTCTTTCGAGAGAAAGCTCTCTTGTGCGTTCTCGCCTGAGGCTGCACACATAGACATACACACAACACCAAAACTTTTCAAGTTACACCATGTTGTTTAGGAAAAACAAGATAATTTCGCACAATGAGCGATTTCCTTAAAACGGGGTATTCTGACATGTTTTTTCCAGAGAAAACTCTCCTGTGCATTCTCTTTTGAGGCTAGAAGCTTAGACATACACGCAACACCAAATCTTTTCGAGTTACAAAGTTTAGGAAAAACAAGATAATTCCGCACGATGCAGGGTTTCCTAAAAAACGTGGTATTTTGACATATTTTTTGGAGAGAAAACTCTCCTGTGCTTTCTCTTTTGAGGCTACAGGCTTAGACATACACGCAACACCAAATCTTTTCGAGTTACAACGCATGGTTTAGGAAATACAAGATCATATTGTATGATGTGTTATTTCTTCCTGTAAAGTTTAAGTATTTCTAATACGTCCGTATTTGTCTTTACCTGCAATACTGTATTTCCTTGTAACGTGGTATTCTTACATATTCTTTGAAGAGAAAACTCTCCTGTGCGTTCTCTTTTGAGGCTACACACTTAGACATACACGCAACACCAAAGCTTTTCGAGTTACAACCTGTTGTTTAGGAAAAAAAAAAAAAGATAATTTCGCATGATGCGGGATTTCCTTATAACGTGGTATTCTGACATATTTTTTTGAGAGAAAACACTCCTGTGCGTTCTCTTTTGAGGCTACCAGTTTACACATACATGTAACACCAAATCTTTTCGAGTTACAACGAGTTGGTTAGGTAAAACAACATAATTTTGCATGATGCGTTATTTCTTCTCGTAAAGTTTAAGTATTTCCAATATGTACATATTTGTCTTTACACTGCAACACTGTATTTCCTTATAACATGGTATTCTTACATATTCTTTCGAGTTACAACCTGTTGTTAAGGAAAAACAAGATAATTTGCCATGATGCGTTATTTCTTCTCGTAAAGTTTAAGTATTTCTAATATGTACATATTTGTCTTTACTCTGCAACACTGTGCGTTCCCTTTTGCATCTACAAGCTTAGACATACACGCAACTCCAAATCTTTTCGAATTTCAATTTGTTGTTTAGGAAATACAAGATAATTTTGTACGGAGTGTTATTTCTTCTCATAAACTTTATCTATTTCTAATACGTTCGTATTTGTCTTTACTCTGCAACACTCTATTTCCTTGTAACATGGTATTCTGACATATTGTTTCGAGAGAAAACTCTCCTGTGCGTTGTCTTCTGAGGCTACACACTTAGACATACACGCAACACAAAGCTTTTCGAGTTAAAACGTGCTGTTTAGGAAAAACAAGTTAATTTCGCACAATGCTGGATTTCCTTAAAACGTGGTATTCTGACATTTTTTTCGAGAGAAAACTCTCCTGTGCATTCTCTTTTGAGGCTACACGCTTAGTCATACACTCAACCACAAATCTTTTAGAGTTACTATGTGTTGCTTTGCAGGATGCATTATTTCTTCTCGTAAAGTTTAAGTATTTCTAATATGTACGTATTTGTCTTTACTCTGCAACACTGTATTTCCTTATAAAGTGGTATTCTTACATATTCTTTCGAGTGAAAACTCTCCTGTGCATTCTCTTTTGAGGCTGCACGCCTGGGCATACACACAACACCAAAGCTATTCGAGTTACAATGTGTTATTAAGGAAAACAAGTTAATTTCGCAAGATGCGGGAATTCCTTAAAACATGGTATTCTGACATATTTTTTCGAGAGAAATCTCTCCTGTGCATTCTCTTTTGAGTCTACATGCTTAGACATACACGCAACACCAAATCTTTTCGAGTTACAACATGTTGTTTAGGAAATACAAGATTATTTTGTATGATGCCTCATTTCTTCTTGCAAAGTTTAAGTATTTCTAATAAGCACGTATTTGACTTTACTCTGCAACACTGTATTTCCTTGTAACAAGGTATTCTTACATATTCTTTAGAGAGAAAACTCTCCTGTGCATTCTCTTCTGAGGCTACACACTTAGACATACACGCAACACCAAATCTTTTCGAGTTAAAACTGGTTGTTTAGGTAAAAACAAGATAATTACGCATGATGCGGGATTTCCTTAAAACGTGTTGTTCTGACATTCATTCGTGAGAAAAATCTCCTGGGCGTTATCTTTTGAAGCTACACGCTTAGTCATACACGCAACACCAAATCTTTTCGAGTTACAATGTGTTGTTTAGGAAAAACAAGATAATTTGGCATGATGCGTTATTTCTTCTCATAACGTTTAAGTATTTCTAATATGTACATATTTGTCTTTACTCTGCAACACTGTATTATGTTATAACGTGGAATTCTTAAATATTCTTTCGAGATAAAACTCTCCTGTGCGTTCTCTTTTGAGGCTGCACGCTTAGTCATACACGCAACACCAAATCTTTATGAATATCAACTTGTTGTTTAGGAAATACAAGATAATTTTGTATGGAGCTTTATTTCATCTCATAAAGTTTAAGTATTTCTAATATGTACGTATTTTTCTTTACTCTGCAACACTGTATTTCCTTGTAACGTGGTATTCTGACATATTCTTTCGAGAGAAAACTCTCCTGTGCATTCTCTTCTGAGGCTACACACTTAGGCATACACACAACACCAAAGCTTTTCGAGTTAAAACGTGTTGATTAGGAAAAACAAGATAATTTCGCACGATGCTGGATTTCCTTAAAACGTGGTCTTCTGACATATTTTTTCGAGAGAAAACTCTCCTGTGCATTCTCTTTTGAGGCTGCACGATTAGACATACACGCAACAGCAAATCTTTTCGAGTTACAACGTGTTGTTAAGGAAAAACAAGATAATTTCGCAAGATGCGGGATTTCCTTCAAATGTGGTATTCTGACATATTTTTTCGAGAGAAAACTCTCCTGTGCATTCTCTTTTGAGACTACACCCTTAGACATACACACAACACCAAATCTTTCGAATTTCAACTTGTTGTTTAGGAAATACAAGATAATTTTCTAAGGAGCGTTATTTCTTCTCGTAAAGTTTAAGTATTTCTAATATGTATGTATTTGTCTTTACTCTGCAACACTGTATTTCCTTGCAACGTGGTATTCTGACATATTCTTTCGAGAGAAAACTCTCCTGTGCATTCCCTTCTGAGGCTACACACTTAGACATACACGCACCATCAAAGCTTTTTGAGTTAAAAACGTTTTGTTTAGGAAAAACAAGATAATTTCGCACAATGCTGGATTTCCTTAAAATGTGGTATTCTGACATATTTTTTTCGAGAGAAAACTCACCTGTGCATTCTCTTTTGATGCTACAACCTTAGACATACACACATCACCAAATCTTTTCGAATTTCAACTTGTTGTCTAGGAAATACAAGATAATTTTGTAAGGAGCGTTATTTCTTCTCGTAAAGTTTAAGTATTTCTAAAACGTACGTATATTTCTTTACTCTGCAACACTGTATTTCCTTGTAACGTGGTGTTCTCACATATTCTTTCGAGAGAAAACTCTCCTGTGTATTCTCTTCTGATGCTACACACTTAGGCATACACACAACACCAAAGATTTTCGAGTTAAAATGTGTTGTTTAGGAAAAACAAGATAATATCGCACAATGCTGGATTTCCTTAAAACTTGGTATTCTGACATATTTTTTCGAGGGAAAACTCTCCTGTGCGTTCTCATCTGAGGCTACACACTTAGACATACACGCAACACCAAAGCTTTTCGATGTAAAACTTGTTGTTTAGGAAACAACAAGTTAATTTCCCACGATGCGGGATTTCCTTAAAATGTGGTATTCTGACGCATTCATTCGAGAGAAAACTCTCCTGTGCGTTCTCGTTTGAGGCTACACGTGTAGTCATACACGCAACACCAAAGTTTTTCGAGTGCAAAATGTTGCTTAGGAAAAACAAGATAATTTTGCAGGATGCATTATTTCTTCTTGTAAAGTTTAAGTATTTCTAATACGTACGTATTTGTCTGTACTCTGCAACAATGTATTTCCTTATAACGTGGTATTCTTACAAATTCTTTCGAGAGAAAACTGTCCTGTGCATTCTCTTTTAAGGCTGCACGCTTAGACATACACACAACACCAAAGCTATTCGAGTTACAATGTGTTATTAAGGAAAACAAGTTAATTTCGCAAGATGCGGGAATTCCTTAAAACGTGGTATTCTGAAATATTTTTTCGAGAGAAATCTCTCCTGTGCATTCTTTTTTGAGTCTACATGCTTAGACATACACGCAAAACCAAATCTTTTCGAGTTACAACATGTTGTTTAGGAAATACAAGATTATTTTGTATGATGCCTTATTTCTTCTTGTAAAGTTTAAGTATTTCTACTATGTACGTATTTGTCTTTTCTCTGCAACACTGTATTTCCTTGTAACGAGGTACTCTTACATATTCTTTAGAGAGAAAACTCTCCTGTGCGTTCTCTTCTAAGGCTACACACTTAGACATACACGCAACACCAAAGCTTTTTGAGTTAAAACTGGTTGTTTAGGAAAAAAAACAAGATAATTACGCATGATGCGGGATTTCCTTAAAACGTGGTGTTCTGACATATTCATTCGTGAGAAAAATCTCCTGGGCGTTATCTTTTGAGGCTACACGCTTAGTCATACACGCAACACCAAATGTTTTCGAGTTACCACGTGTTGTTTAGTAAAAACAAGATAATTTTGCTCGATGCATTATTTCTTCGCGTAAAGTTTAAGTATTTCTAATAGGTACGTATTTGTCTTCACTCTCCAACACTGTATTCCGTTATAACGTGGCATTCTTACATAATCTTTCGAGAGAAAACTCTCCTGTGTGTTCTCTTCTGAGGTTACATGCTTATACATACTCGCAACACCAAATCTTTATGAATTTAAACTTCTTGTTTAGGAAATACAAGATAATTTTGTATGGAGCTTTATTTCATCTCATAAAGTTTAAGTATTTCTAATATGTACGTATTTTTCTTTACTCTGCAACACTGTATTTCCTTGTAACGTGGTATTCTGACATATTCTTTCGAGAGAAAACTCTCCTGTGCATTCTCTTCTGAGGCTACACACTTAGGCATACACACAACACCAAAGCTTTTCGAGTTAAAACGTGTTGATTAGGAAAAACAAGATAATTTCGCACGATGCTGGATTTCCTTAAAACGTGGTCTTCTGACATATTTTTTCGAGAGAAAACTCTCCTGTGCATTCTCTTTTGAGGCTGCACGATTAGACATACACGCAACAGCAAATCTTTTCGAGTTACAACGTGTTGTTAAGGAAAAACAAGATAATTTCGCAAGATGCGGGATTTCCTTCAAATGTGGTATTCTGACATATTTTTTCGAGAGAAAACTCTCCTGTGCATTCTCTTTTGAGACTACACCCTTAGACATACACACAACACCAAATCTTTCGAATTTCAACTTGTTGTTTAGGAAATACAAGATAATTTTCTAAGGAGCGTTATTTCTTCTCGTAAAGTTTAAGTATTTCTAATATGTATGTATTTGTCTTTACTCTGCAACACTGTATTTCCTTGCAACGTGGTATTCTGACATATTCTTTCGAGAGAAAACTCTCCTGTGCATTCCCTTCTGAGGCTACACACTTAGACATACACGCACCATCAAAGCTTTTTGAGTTAAAAACGTTTTGTTTAGGAAAAACAAGATAATTTCGCACAATGCTGGATTTCCTTAAAATGTGGTATTCTGACATATTTTTTTCGAGAGAAAACTCACCTGTGCATTCTCTTTTGATGCTACAACCTTAGACATACACACATCACCAAATCTTTTCGAATTTCAACTTGTTGTCTAGGAAATACAAGATAATTTTGTAAGGAGCGTTATTTCTTCTCGTAAAGTTTAAGTATTTCTAAAACGTACGTATATTTCTTTACTCTGCAACACTGTATTTCCTTGTAACGTGGTGTTCTCACATATTCTTTCGAGAGAAAACTCTCCTGTGTATTCTCTTCTGATGCTACACACTTAGGCATACACACAACACCAAAGATTTTCGAGTTAAAATGTGTTGTTTAGGAAAAACAAGATAATATCGCACAATGCTGGATTTCCTTAAAACTTGGTATTCTGACATATTTTTTCGAGGGAAAACTCTCCTGTGCGTTCTCATCTGAGGCTACACACTTAGACATACACGCAACACCAAAGCTTTTCGATGTAAAACTTGTTGTTTAGGAAACAACAAGTTAATTTCCCACGATGCGGGATTTCCTTAAAATGTGGTATTCTGACGCATTCATTCGAGAGAAAACTCTCCTGTGCGTTCTCGTTTGAGGCTACACGTGTAGTCATACACGCAACACCAAAGTTTTTCGAGTGCAAAATGTTGCTTAGGAAAAACAAGATAATTTTGCAGGATGCATTATTTCTTCTTGTAAAGTTTAAGTATTTCTAATACGTACGTATTTGTCTGTACTCTGCAACAATGTATTTCCTTATAACGTGGTATTCTTACAAATTCTTTCGAGAGAAAACTGTCCTGTGCATTCTCTTTTAAGGCTGCACGCTTAGACATACACACAACACCAAAGCTATTCGAGTTACAATGTGTTATTAAGGAAAACAAGTTAATTTCGCAAGATGCGGGAATTCCTTAAAACGTGGTATTCTGAAATATTTTTTCGAGAGAAATCTCTCCTGTGCATTCTTTTTTGAGTCTACATGCTTAGACATACACGCAAAACCAAATCTTTTCGAGTTACAACATGTTGTTTAGGAAATACAAGATTATTTTGTATGATGCCTTATTTCTTCTTGTAAAGTTTAAGTATTTCTACTATGTACGTATTTGTCTTTTCTCTGCAACACTGTATTTCCTTGTAACGAGGTACTCTTACATATTCTTTAGAGAGAAAACTCTCCTGTGCGTTCTCTTCTAAGGCTACACACTTAGACATACACGCAACACCAAAGCTTTTTGAGTTAAAACTGGTTGTTTAGGAAAAAAAACAAGATAATTACGCATGATGCGGGATTTCCTTAAAACGTGGTGTTCTGACATATTCATTCGTGAGAAAAATCTCCTGGGCGTTATCTTTTGAGGCTACACGCTTAGTCATACACGCAACACCAAATGTTTTCGAGTTACCACGTGTTGTTTAGTAAAAACAAGATAATTTTGCTCGATGCATTATTTCTTCGCGTAAAGTTTAAGTATTTCTAATAGGTACGTATTTGTCTTCACTCTCCAACACTGTATTCCGTTATAACGTGGCATTCTTACATAATCTTTCGAGAGAAAACTCTCCTGTGTGTTCTCTTCTGAGGTTACATGCTTATACATACTCGCAACACCAAATCTTTATGAATTTAAACTTCTTGTTTAGGAAATACAAGATAATTTTGTAGGAGCGTTATTTCTTCTCGTAAAGTTTAAGTATTTCTAAAACGTACGTATATTTCTTTACTGTGCAACACTGTATTTCCTTGTAACATGGTATTCTCACATATTCTTTCGAGAGAAAACTCTCCTGTGCATTCTCTTTGATGCTACACACTTAGGCATACATACAACACCAAAGATTTTTGAGTTAAAACGTGTTGTTTAGGAAAAACAAGATAATATCGCACAATGCTGGATTTCCTTAAAACTTGGTATTCTGACATATTTTTTCGAGAGAAAACTCTCCTGTGCGTTCTCTTCTGAGGCTACACACTTAGACATACACGCAACACCAAAGCTTTTCGATTTAAAACTTGTTGTTTAGGAAAAAACAAGTTAATTTCCCACGATGCGGGATTTCCTTAAAATGTGGTATTCTGACGCATTCATTCGAGAGAAAACTCTCCTGTGTGTTCTCTTTTGAGGCTACACGCGTAGTCATACAGGCAACACCAAAGCTTTTCGAGTACAATGTGTTGTTTAGGAAAAACAAGATAATTTTGCAGGATGCATTATTTCTTCTCATAAAGTTTAAGTATTTCTAATACGTACGTATTTGTCTGTACTTTGCAACACTGTATTTCATTATAACGTGGTATTCTTACATATTCTTTCGAGAGAAAACTCTCCTGTGCATTCTCTTTTGAGGCTGTACGCTTAGACATACAAACAACACCAAAGCTATTTGAGTTACAATGTGTTATTAAGGAAAACAAGAGAATTTCGCAAGATGCGGGAATTCCTTAAAACGTGGTATTCTGACATATTTTTTTCGAGAGAAATCTCTCCTGTGCATTCTCTTTTGAGTCTACATGCTTAGACATACACGCAAAACCAAATCTTTTCGAGTTACAACATGTTGTTTAGGAAATACAAGATTATTTTGTATGATGCCTTATTTCTTCTTGTAAAGTTTAAGTATTTCTAATACGTACATATTTGTCTTTACTCTGCAACACTGTATTTCCTTGTAACGAGGTATTCTTACATATTCTTTTGAGAGAAAACTCTCCTGTGGGTTCACTTCTGAGGCTACACACTTAGACATACTCGCAACACCAAAGCTTTTCGAGTTAAAACTGATTGTTTAGGTAAAAACAAGATAATTACACATGATGTGAGATTTCCTTAAAACGTGGTGTTCTGACATATTCATTCGTGAGAAAAATCTTCTGGGCATTATCTTTTGAGGCTACATGCTTAGTCATAAACGCAACACCAAATCTTTTCGAGTTACAACGTGTTGTTTAGGAAAAACAAGATAATTTGCCATGATGCGTTATTTCTTCTCGAAAAGTTTAAGTATTTCTAATATGTACATATTTGTCTTTACTCTGCAACACTGTATTACGTTATAACGTGGAATTCTTACATATTCTTTCGAGATAAAACTCTCCTGTGTGTTCTCTTTTGAGGCTGCATAGTTAGTCATACACGCAACACCAAATCTTTACGAATATCAACTTGATGTTTAGGAAATACAAGATAATTTTGTATGGAGAGTTATTTCATCCGATAAAGTTTAAGTATTTCTAATATGTACGTAATTTCTTTACTCTGCAACACTGTATTTCCTTGTAACGTGGTATTCTGACATATTCTTTCGAAAGAAACCTCTCCTGTGCATTCTCTTCTGAGGCTACACACTTAGGCATACATACAACACCAAAGCTTTTCGAGTTACAACGTGTTGTTTAGGAGAAACAAGATAATTTTGCACAATGCTGGATTTCCTTAAAACGTGGTATTCTGACATATTTTTTCGAGAGAAAACTCTCCTGTGCGTTCTATTTTGAGGCTACATGCTTATTCGTACACTCAACGCCAAATCTTTTCGAGTTACAACCTGTTGTTTAGGAAAAAGAAGATAATTTCGCATGATGAGGTATTTCCTTAAAACGTGGTATTCTGACATATTTTTTCGAGAGAAAACTCTCCTGTGCGTTCTCTTTTGAGGCTACAAGCTTAGACATACATTCAACACCAAATCTTTTCGAGTTACAACGTGTTGTTTAGGAAATACAAGATAATTTTGTATGATGCGGTATTTCTTCTCGTAAAGTTTAAGTATTTCTAATACATAAGTATTTGTCCTTACTGTGCAACACTGTATTTCCTTTTAACGTGGTATTCTTACATATTCTTTCGAGAGAAAACTCTCCTGTGCGTTCTCTTTTGAGGCTACACACTTAGACATACACGCAACACCAAAGCTTTTCGAGTTAAAGTATTTTGTTTAGGAAAAACAAGATAATTTCACACTATGGGGGATTTCCCTAAAACGTGGTATTCTGACATATTTTTTCGAGAGAATACTCTCCTGTGTGTTCTCTTTGAGGATTCACGTTTAGACATACACGCAACACCAAATCTTTTCTAGTTACAACATGTTGTTTAGGAAATACAAGATAATTTTGTACGATGCGTAATTTCTTCTCATAAAGTTTAAGTATTTCTAATATGTACGTATTTGTCTTTACTCTGCAAAAGTGAATTTCCTAGTAATGTGGTATTCTTACATATTCTTTCGAGTGAAAACTCTCCTGTGCATTCTCTTTTGAGGCTACACGCTTAGACATACACGCAACACCAAAGCTTTTCGCGTTACAACGTGTTGTGTAGGAAAAACAAGATAATTTCGCACGATACTGGATTTCCTTAAAACGTGGTATTCAGACATATTTTTTCGAGAGAAAATTCTCCTGTGCATTCGCTTTTGAGGCTACATGCTTAGACATACACGCAACACAAAATCTTTTCGAGTTACAACGTGTTGTTTAGGAAATACCAGATAATTTTGCACGATGCGATATTTCTTCTTGTAAATTTTAAGTATTTCTAATACGTACATATTTGTCTTTACTCTGCAACACTGTGTTTCCATATAACGTGGTATTCTTACATATTTTTTCGAGAGAAAACTCTCCTGTGCATTCTCTTTTGAAGCTACAAGCTTAGACATACACGCAACACCAAAGATTTTCGAGTTCCAACGTGTTGTTTAGGAAAAACAAGATAATTTAGCACGATGCAGGATTTTCTTAAACGTGGTATTATGACGTATTTTTTCGAGAGAAAATTCTCCTGTGGGTTCTCTGTTGAGGCTACACGATTAGACATACAGGCAACACCAATTCTTTTCGAGTTACAATGTGTTGTTTAGGAAATACAAGATAATTTTGCATGATGCGTTATTTCTTCTCGTAATGTTTAAGTATTTCTAATATGTATGTATTTGTCCTTACTCTGCAACATTGTATTGCCTTATAACGTGGTATTCTTACATATTCTTTCGAGAGAAAACTCTCCTGTGAGTACTTTTTTGAGGCTACACGCTTAGACATAAACGCAACACCAAAGCTTTTCGAGTTACAACATTTTGTTTAGGAAAAACAAGATAATTTCGCATGATGCATTATTTCTTCTCGTAAAGTTTAAGTATTTCTAATACGTAACTATTTGTCCTTACTCTGCAACACTGTATTTCCATATAACGTGGTATTCTTACATATTCTTTCGAGAGAAATCTCTCCTGTGCATTCTCTTTTGAGGCTACACACTTAGACATACAAGCAACACCAAAGCTTTTCGAGTTAAAACATGTTGTTTATGAAAAACAGGATAATTTCATACGATGCGGGATTTCCTTAAAACGTGGTATTGTGACATATTTTTTCGAGAGAAAACTCTGCTGTGCGTTCTCTTTTGAGGCTGCTTCTTAGACATACACACAACACCAAAGTTTTTCGAGTTCCAACGTGTTGTTTAGGAAAAACAAGATAATTTCGCACGATGCAGGATTTCTTTAAAACGTGGTATTATGACATATTATTTCAAGAGAAAATTCTCCTGTGGGTTCTCTTACGAGGCTACACGTTTAGACATACATGCCACACCAATTCTTTTCGAGTGACAACGTGTTGTTTAGGAAATACAAGATAATTTTGCACGATACGTTATTTCTTCTGGTAAATTTTAAGTATTTCCAATATGTACGCATTTCTCTTTAATATGCAAGTCTGTACTTCCTTATAACATGGTATTCTTACATATTCTTTCGAGTGAAAACTCTCCTGTGCGTTCTCTATTGAGGCTACACGCTTAGACATACACGCAACACCAAAGCTTTTCGAGTTAAAATATGTTGTTAAGGAATAACAAAATAATTTCCAACGATGCGTGATTTCCTTAAAACGTGGTAGTGTGACATATTTTTACGAGAGAAAATTCTCCTGTGAGTTCTCTTTTGAGGCTTCATGCTTAGATATGCACGCAACAACAAATCTTTTCGAGTTACAACCTGTTGTTTAGGAAACACAAGATAATTTCGCACGATTCGGGATTTCCTTAAAACGTGGTATTCTGACATATTTTTTCGAGAGAAAACTCTCCTGTGTGTTCTCTTTTGAGGCTACATGCATAGACATATACGCCACACCAAATCTTTTCGGGTTACAACGTGTTGTTTAGGAAATACAAGATAATTGTGTACGATGCGTTATTTCTTCTCGTAAGTTTAAGTATTTCTAATATGTTCGTATTTGTCTTTACTCTGCAAAACTTTATTTCCTTGTAACGTGATATTCTTACATATTCTTGCGAGAGAAAACTCTCCTGTGAATTCTCTTTTGACGCTGCACCAAACTTTTCGTTTTAAAACATGCTGTTTAGGAAAAACAAAATAATTTCTCATGATGCAGGATTTCCTTAAAACATTGTATTGTGACATATTTTTCGAGAGAAAACTCTCCCGTGCATTCTCTTTTGAGGCTATATGCGGAGACATACAAGCAACACCAAAGGTTTTCGAGTTACAACGTGTTGTTTATGAAAAACAAGATAATTTCGCATGTTGCAGGATTTCCTTAAAAGTTGGTATTCTGACATTTTTTCGAGATAAAATTCTCTGTGGGTGCTCTTTGGGGCTACTCGTTTAGACATACACACAACAGCAAATCTTTTCTAGTTACAATTGTTGTTTAGGAAAAGCAAGATAATTTTGTACGATGCGTTATTTCTTCTCATAAAGTTTAAGTATTTCTAATACGTACACATTTGTCTTTACTCTGCAACACTGTATTTCCATATAACGTGGTATTCTTACATATTCTTTTGAGAGAAAATTGTCCTGTGCGTTCTTTTTTGAGGCTGCATGCTTAGACATACACGCAACACCAAAGCATTTCAAGTTACAACGTGTTGTTTAGGAAAAACTAGATAATTTCGCACGATGTGGGATTTCCTTAAAACGTGGTATTCTGACATATTTTTTCGAGAGAAAACTCTCATGTGCGTTCTCTTTTGAGGCTACACTCTAAGACATACTTGCAACACCAAATCTTTTCGAGTTACAACGTGTTGTTTAGGAAAAAACAAGATAATTTTGCATGATGCATTATTTTTTCTCGTAAATTTTAAGTATTTCTAATACGTACGTATTTGTCTTTACTCTGCAACACTGTACTTCCTTATAACGTGGTATTCCTACATATTCTTTCAAGAGAAAACTCTCCTGTGTGTTCTCTTCTGAGGCTACACACTTACACATACAGGCAACACAAAGCTTTTCGAGTTAAAACATGTTGTTTAGGAAAAACAAGATAATTTCTCACAATGTGTGATTTCCTTAAAACGTGGTATTCTGACATATTTTTTCGAGAGAAAACTCTCCTGGGCGTTAGCTTTTGAGGCTACACGCATAGACATATACGCCACACCAAATCCTTTCGGGTTACAACGTGTTGTTTAGGAAATACAAGATAACTTTGTAGGATGCGTTATTTCTTCTCATAAGTTTAACTATTTCTAATATGTATGTATTTGTCTTTACTCTGCAAAATTGTATTTCATTGTAAAGTGGTATTCTTACATATTCTTGCAAGAGAAAACTCTCCTGTGCATTCTCTTTTGAGGCCACACACTTAGTCTTACTCGCAACACCAAACTTTTCGTTTTAAAACATGTTGTTTAGGAAAAGCAAAATAATTTCTCATGATGCAGGATTTCCTTAAAACATGGTATTGTGACATATTTTTTCGAGAGAAAACTCTCCCGTGCATTCTCTGTTGAGGCTATACGCGGAGACATACAAGCAACACCAAAGGTTTTCGAGTTACAACGTGTTGTTTAGGAAAAAACAAGATAATTTCGCACGTTGCAGGATTTACTTAAAAGTTGGTATTCTGACATATTTTTATCGAGAGAAAATTCTCCTGTGGGTACTCTTTGGGGCTACACGTTTAGACATACACTCAACAGCTAATCATTTCTAGTTACAATTGTTGTTTAGGAAAAGCAAGATAATTTTGTACGATGCGTTATTTCTTCTTGTAAAGTTTAAGTATTTCTAATACGTACGTATTTGTCTTTACTCTGCAACACTGTATTTCCTTATAACGTGGTATTCTTACATATTCCTTCGAGAGAAAATTGTCCTTTCCCTTCTTTTTGAGGCTGCACGCTTAGACATAGACCCGACACCAAAGCATTTCGAGTTACAACGCGTTGTTTAGGAAAAACAAGATAATTTCGCACGATGCGGGATTTTCTTAAAACGTGGTATTCTGACATATTTTTTCGAGAGAAAACTCTCCTGTGCATTCTCTTCTGACGCTACACACTTACACACATACACGCAACACAAAGCTTTTCGAGTTAAAACATGTTGTTTAGGAAAAACAAGATAATTTCTCACAATGCGTGATTTCCTTAAAACGTGGTATTCTGACATATATTTTTGAGAGAAAACTCTCCTTGGCGTTCTCTTTTGAGGCTACACGCTTATTCATACACGCAACACCAAATCTTTTCGAGGTACAACGTGTTGTTTAGGAAAAACAAGATAATTTTGCATGACGCGTTATTTCTTCTCATAAAGTTTAAGTATTTCTAATACAGACTTATTTGTTATTTCCTTAAAACGTGGTATTGTGAGATATTTTTTTTTGGAGAGAAAACTGTCCTGTGTGTTCTATTTTGAGGCTACACGCTTAGTCATACACTCAACAAAAAATCTTTTCGAGTTTCAACGTGTTGTTTAGGAAAAACAAGATAATTTTGCATGATGCGTTATTTGTTCTCGGAAAGTTTAAGTATTTCTAATACGTACGTATGTGTCTTTACCCTGCAACACGGTATTTCCTCATAACGTGGTATTCTTACATATTCTTCGAGAGAAAACTCTCCTGTGCGATCACTTTTGAGGCTACACGCTTAGACATAGACGCAACACCAAAGCTTTTCGAGCTACAACGTGTTGTTTAGAAAAAAACAAGATAATTTCGCACAATTCTGGATTTCCTTAAAACGTGGTATTCTGACATATTTTTTTCAAGAGAAAACTCTCCTGTGCGTTCTCTTTTGAGGCTACACACTTAGTCATACACTCAACAAAAAATCTTTTCGCGTTACAACGTGTTGTTTAGGAAAAACAAGATAATTTTGCATGATGCGTTATTTCTTCTCGTAAAGTTTAAGTATTTCTAATACGTACGTATTTGTCTTTACTCTGCAACACTGTATTACGTTATAACGTGGAATTCGTACATATACTTTCGAGCGAAAACTCTCCTGTGCGTTCTCTTTTGAGGCAACATGCTTAGACATAAAAACAACACCAAAGCTTTTCGAGTTACAACGTGTTGTTTAGGAAAAACAAGATAATATCACATGATGCGGTATTTCCATAAAACGTGGTATTCTGACATAATTTTTCGAGAGAAAACTCTCCAGTGCTTTATCTTTTGTAGGCTGCACGCTTACTCATACACACAATACCAAATCTTTTCGAGTTACAACGTGTTGTTTAGGAAATACAAGATAATTTTGTATGATGCGTTATTTCTTCTCGTAAAGTTTAAGTATTTCTAATAAATACGTATTTGTCTTTACACTGCAACACTGTATTTCCTTATAACGTGGTATTCTTACATATTCTTTCGAGAGAAAACTCTCCTGTGCGTTCTCTTTTGAGATTACACGCTTAGACATACATGCAACACCAAAGCTTTTCGAGTTACAATGTGTTGTTTAGGAAAAACAGGATAATTTCGCACGATGCGGGATTTCCTTAAAAGGTGGTATTCTGACATATTTTTTTCGAGAGAAAACTCCCCTGTGCATACTCTTTTGAGACTACACGCTTAGATATACACGTAACACCAAAGCTTTTCGAATTACAACGTGTTGTTAGGAAAAACAAGATAATTTCCCATGATGCGTGATTTCCTTAAAACGTGGTATTCTGACATATTTTTTTCGAGAGAAAACGCTCCTGTGCATTCTCCTTTGAGGCTACACGCTTAGACATACATGCAACACCAAATCCTTTCGAGTTACAACGTGTTGTTTAGGAAATAATAGATAATTTTGTACGATGTGTTATTTCTTCTCTTAGAGTTTAAGTATTTCTAATACGTACATAGTTGTCTTTACTCTGCAACACTGTATTTCCTTATAACATGGTATTCTTAGATATTCTTTCAAGAGAAAACTCTCCTGTGCGTTCTCTTTTGAGGCTACACACTTAGACATACACGTAACACCAAAGTTTTTCGAGTTAAAACATGTTGTTTAGGAGAAACAAGATAATTTCGCACGATGCGGGATTTCCTTAAAACGTGGTATTCTGACATATTTTTTCGAGAGAAAACTCTGCTGTGCATTCTCTTTTGAGGCTACGCGCTTAGACATACATGCAACACCAAATCTTTTCGAGTTACAATGTGTTGTTTAGCAAATTCAAGATAATTTTGTACGATGCGTTATTTCTTCTCGTAAAGTTTAAGTATTTCTAATACGTACGTATTTGTTTTTACTCTGCAACACTGTATTTCCTTATAACGTGGTATTCTTATATAATCTTTCGAGAGAAAACTCTCCTGTGTGTTCTCTTTTGAGGCTACACACTTAGACATACACAAAACACCAAAGCTTTTCGAGTTAAAATATGTTGTTTAGGAAAAACAAGATAATTTCGCAGGATGCGGGATTTCCTTAAAACGTGGTATTCTGACATATTTTTTCGAGAGAAAACTCTGCTGTGCGTTCTCTTTTGAGGCTACGCGCTTAGACATACATGCACCACCAAATCTTTTCGAGTTACAACGTGTTGTTTAGGAAATACAAGATAATTTTGTATGATGCGTTATTTCTTCTTGTAATATTTAAGTATTTCCAATACGTACTTATTTGTCTTTACTCTGCAACACTGTATTTCCTTATAACGTGGTATTCTTACATATTCTTTTGAGAGAAATCTCTCCTGTGCGTTCTCTTTTGAGGCTACAAGCTTAGATATACAGGCAAACCCAAAGCTTTTCGAGTTACAACATGTTGTTTAGGAAAAATAACATATTTTCGCACGATGCGGGATTTCCTTAAAACGTTGTATTCTGACATAAATTTTATAGAGAGAATTCTTCTGTGGGTTGTCTTTTGAGGATCCACGTTTAGACATACAGGCAACAACAAATCATTTCGAGTTATAACGTGTTGTTTAGGAAATACAAGATAATTTTGTATGATGCAATATTTCTTCTCGTAAAGTTTAAGTATTTCTAATATGTACGTATTTGTCTTTACTCTGCAACACTTTATTTATTTATAATGTGATATTCTTACATATTCTTTCAAGTGAAAATTCTCCTGTGCGTTCTCTTTTGAGGCTACCCACTTAGACATTCACGCAACACCAAAGCTTTTCTCGTTACAACATGTTGTTTAGGAAAAACAAGATAATTTCGCACGATGCTGGATTTCCTTAAAAAGTGGTATTCTGAAATATTTTTTCGAGAGAAAATTCTCCTGTGTGTTTTCTTTTGAGACTACATGCTTTACCATACACGCAACACAAAATCTTTTCGAGTTACAATGTGTTGTTTAGGAAATACAAGATAATTTTGCACGATGCATTATTTCTTCTCATAAATTTTAAGTATTTATAATACGTACGTATTTGTCTTTACTCTGCAACACTGTATTTCCTTATAACGTGGTATTCTTACATATTTTTTCGAGAGAAAACTCTCCTGTGCATTCTCTTTTGCAGCTACATGCTTAGACATACACGCAACACCAAAGTTTTTCGAGTTCCAACATGTTGTTTAGGAAAAACAAGATAATTTCGCATGATGCAGGATTTCCTTAAAACGTGGTATTATGACATATTTTTTCGAGAGAAAATTCTCCTGTGTGTTCTCTTTTGAGGCTAAACTTTTAGACATACACGCAACACCAATTCTTTTCGAGTTACAACGTGTTGTTTAGGAAAAACAAGATAATTTTGCATGATGTGTTATTTCTTCTCGTAAATTTTAAGTATTTCTAATAAGTACGTATTTGTTTTTACTCTGCAACACTGTATTTCTTTATAACGTTGTATTCTGACATATTTTTTCGTGAGAAAACTCTCCTGTGCGTTCTCTTTTGAGGCTGCACGCATAGAGAAAAATTCAATACCAAAGCTTTTCGAGTTACAGCAAGTTGTTTAGGAAAAAAAAAGATAATTTCGCACGATGCAGGATTTCCATAAAACTTTGTATTCTGACATATTTTTACGTGAGAAAACTCTCCTGTGCATTGTCTTTTGAGGCTACACACCTAGACATACACGCACCACCAAATCTTTTCGAGTTACAACGTGTTGTTTAGGAAATACAAGATAATTTTGTATGATACGTTATTTCTTCTTGTAATATTTAAGTATTTCCAATACGTACTTATTTGTCTTTACTCTGCAACACTGTATTTCCTTATAACGTGGTATTCTTACATATTCTTTTGAGAGAAATCTCTCCTGTGCGTTCTCTTTTGAGGCTATAAGCTTAGACATACAGGCAAACCCAAAGCTTTTCGAGTTACAACGTGTTGTTTAGGAAAAATAACATGATTTCGCACGATGCGGGATTTCCTTAAAACGTTGTATTCTGACATAAATTTTATAGAGAGAATTCTTC
This sequence comes from Apodemus sylvaticus, assembly GCF_947179515.1. Classification (NCBI taxonomy): domain Eukaryota; kingdom Metazoa; phylum Chordata; class Mammalia; order Rodentia; family Muridae; genus Apodemus; species Apodemus sylvaticus. Next base: position 16,060 of record NW_026263069.1, on the reverse strand, counting down.
TGCGGGTTGTCTTTTGAGGATCCACGTTTAGACATACAGGCAACAACAAATCATTTCGAGTTATAACGTGTTGTTTAGGAAATACAAGATAATTTTGTATGATGCAATATTTCTTTTCGTAAAGTTTAAGTATTTCTAATATGTACGTATTTGTCTTTACTCTGCAACACTTTATTTACTTATAATGTGATATTCTTACATATTCTTTCGAGTGAAAATTCTCCTGTGCATTTTCTTTTGAGGCTACCCACTTAGACATACACGCAACACCAAAGCTTTTCTCGTTACAACATGTTGTTTAGGAAAAACAAGATAATTTCGCACGATGCTGGATTTCCTTAAAAAGTGGTATTCTGAAATATTTTTCGAGAGAAAATTCTCCTGTGTGTTTTCTTTTGAGACTACATGCTTTACCATACACGCAACACAAAATCTTTTCGAGTTACAATGTGTTGTTTAGGAAATACAAGATAATTTTGCACGATGCGTTATTTCTTCTCATAAATTTTAAGTATTTATAATACGTACGTATTTGTCTTTACTCTGCAACACTGTATTTCCTTATAACGTGGTATTCTTACATATTTTTTCGAGAGAAAACTCTCCTGTGCATTCTCTTTTGCGGCTACACGCTTAGACATACACGCAACACCAAAGTTTTTCGAGTTCCAACATGTTGTTTAGGAAAAACAAGATAATTTCGCATGATGCAGGATTTCCTTAAAACGTGGTATTATGACATATTTTTTCGAGAGAAAATTCTCCTGTGTGTTCTCTTTTGAGGCTAAACGTTTAGACATACACGCAACACCAATTCTTTTCGAGTTACAACGTGTTGTTTAGGAAAAACAAGATAATTTTGCATGATGCGTTATTTCTTCTTGTAAATTTTAAGTATTTCTAATAAGTACGTACTTGTTTTTACTCTGCAACACTGTATTTCTTTATAACGTTGTATTCTGACATATTTTTTCGTGAGAAAACTCTCCTGTGCGTTCTCTTTTGAGGCTGCACGTGTAGAGAAAAACTCAATACCAAAGCTTTTCGAGTTACAGCAAGTTGTTTAGGAAAAAAAAGATAATTTCGCACAATGCAGGATTTCCATAAAACTTTGTATTCTGACATATTTTTACGTGAGAAAACTCTCCTGTGCATTGTCTTTTGAGGCTACACACCTAGACATACACGCAACACCAAATCTTTTCGAGTTACAAAATGTTATTTAGGAAAAAATAGATAATTTTAGCGATATGTTATTTCTTCTTATAAAGTTTAAGTATTTCCAATATGTACGTATTTGTCTTTAATATGCAACTCTGCATTTCCTTATAATGTTTTATTCTTACATATTCTTTCGAGTGCAAACTCTCCTGTGCGTTCTCTTTTGAGGCTAACACTTAGACATACTCGTAACACCAAAGCTTTTCGAGTTAAACGATGTTGTTTAGGAAAAACAAGATAAAGGAAAGATAAAGGGTTAGGGTTAGGGTTAGGGTTAGGGTTAGGGTTAGGGTTAGGGTTAGGGTTAGGCACGATGTGGGATTTCCTTAAAACGTGGTATTTTGACATATTTTTTCGAGAGAAAATACTCTTGTGCGTTCTCTTTTGAGGCTACATATTTAGACATACATGTAACACCAAAGGTTTTCGAGTTACAACATGTTGTTTAGAAAAAACAACATAATTTCGCGCGATGCGGGATTTCCTTAAAACGAGGTATTCTTACATATTTTTTTGAGAGAAAATTCTCCTGTGGGTTCTCTTTTGAGGATACACGTTTAGACATAAACGCAACAACCAATCTTTATTGAGTTACTATGTGTTGTTTAGGAAATACAAGATAATTTTTTAAGATGCTTTATTTCTTCTCGTAAAGTTTAAGTATTTCTAATATGTACGTATTTGTCTTTACTCTGCAACACTGTATTTCCTTGTAATGAGGTATTCTTACATATTCTTTCAAATAAAAACTCTCCTGTGCGTTCCCTTTTGAGGCTACATGCTTAGACATACATGCAACACAAAAGCTTTTCTAGTTACAACGTGTTGTTTAGGAAAAACAAGACAATTTCGCACTATGCTGGATTTCCTTAAAACGTGGTATTCTGACATATTTTTACGAGAGAAAATTCTCCTGTGCATTCTCTTTTGAGGCTACATGCTTAGACATACACGCAATACCAAATCTTTTTGAGTTGCAACCTGTTGTTTAGGAAAAACAAGATAATTTTGCACGATGCTTTATTTCTTCTCGTAAAGATTAAGTATTTCCAATATGTATGTCTTTGTCTTTACACTGAAACACTGTATTTCCTTATACCGTGGTATTCTTACATATTCCATCAAGAAAAAACACTCCTGTGCATTCTCTTTTGAGGCTCACGCTTAGACATACAAGCAACACCCCAGCTTTTCCAGTTACAACGTGTTGTTTAGGAAACACAAGATAATTTCGCAGGATGCGGGATTTCCTTAAAACGTGGCATTCTGACATATTTTTTCGAGAAAAAACACTTCTGTGCCTTCTCTGTTGAGGCTACACGCTTAGACATACACGCAACACCAAATCTTTTTGAGTTACAATGTGTTGTTTAGGAAATACAAGATAATTTTGTACCATGCGTTATTTCTTCTCGTAAAGTTTAAGCATTTCTAATATGTACGTATTTGTCTTTACTCTGCAAAACTGTACTTCCTTGTAACGTAGTATTCTTACATATTCTTGCGAGAGAAAACTCTCCTGTGCATTCTCTTTTGAGGCTACACACATAGACCTACACGCAACACCAAATCTTTTCGTTTAAATCATGTTGTTTAGAAAAAACAAAACAATTTCGCATGATGCAGGATTTCCTTAAAACATGGTATTGTGACATATTTTTTCGAGAGAAAACACTCCTGTGCCTTCTCTTTTGAGGCTACAAGCATATACATACACGGAAGACTAAATCTTTTCGAGTTACAATGTGTTATTTACGAAAAACAAGATAATTTTGCACGATGTGATATTTCTTCTCATAAATTTTAAGTATTTCTTTCCAATATGTACGTATTTGTCTTTACTCTGCAACACTATATTTCCTTATAACGTCGTATTCTTACATATTCTTTTGAGAGAAAACTCTCCTGTGCGTTCTCTTTGAGGCTACAGGCTTAGACATATACTCAACACCAAAGCTTTTCGAGTTACGACGTGTTGTTTAGGAAAAACAAGATAATTTCGCACGATGCTGGATTTCCTTAAAACGTGGTATTCTGAAATATTTTTTCAAGAGAAAATTCTTCTGTGCGTTCTCTTTTGGGACTACATGCTTTACCATACACACAACACAAAATCTTTTCGAGTTACAACGTGTTGTTTAGGAAATACAAGATAATTTTGCACGATGCATTATTTCTTCTCGTAATTTTAAGTATTTCTAATACATACATATTTGTCTTTATTCTGCAACACTGTATTTCCTTATAACGTGGTATTCTTACATATTTTTTCGAGAGAAAACTCTGCTGTGCGTTCTCTTTTGAGGCTACACGCTTAGACATACATGCAACACCAAAGCTTTTCGAGTTAAAACGTGTTGTTTAGGAAAAACATGATAATTTCGCATGATGCAGGATTTCCTTAAAACGTGATATTATGACATATTTTTTCGAGAGTAAATTCTCCTGTGGGTTCTCTTTTGAGGCTACCCGTTTAGACATACACGCTACACCAATTCTTTTCGAGTTACAATGTGTTGTTTAGGAAAAACAAGATAATTTTGATTGATGCATTATTTCTTCTCGTAAATTTTAAGTATTTCTAATACGTATGTATTTGTCTTTATTCTGCAACACTGTATTTCCTTATATCGTGGTATTCTTACATATTCTTTCGAGAGAAAACTCTCCTGTGCATTCTCTTTTGAGGCTACATGCTTAGACATACACGCAACAAGAAAGCTTTTCAAGTTACAATGTGTTGTTTATGAAAAACTAGATAATTTCGCACGATGTGCTATTTCCTTATAACGGGGTATTCTGACATGTTTTTTCGAGAGAAAACTCTCCTGTGCGTTCTCTTTTGAGGCTAGAAGCTTAGACATACACGCAACATCAAATCCTTTCGAGTTACAACGTGATATTTAGGAAAAAATAGATAATTTTGCGTGATGCGTTATTTCTTCTCGAAAAGTTTAAGTATTTCCAATACGTACATTTTTTTTGTCTTTACTCTGCAACATTTATTTCTTTATAACGTGGTATTCTAACATATTCTTTCGAGAGAAAACTTTCCTATGCGTTCTCTTTTGAGGCTGCACGCTTAGACAAAAACACAACACCAAAGCTTTTCGTGTTACAACAAGTTGTTTAGGAAAAACAAGATAATTTCGCACGATACGAGATTTTCTTAAAACACGATATTCTGACATATTTTTTCGAAAGAAAATTCTCCTGTGCATTCTCTTTTGAGGCTACACGCTTAGACATACACACACCACGAAATCTTATCGAGTCCAAAGTGTTGTTTAGGCAAAACGAGATAATTTCGCACGATGGAGGATTTACTTCAAACGTGGTATTCTGACATATTTTTTCGAGAGAAAATTCTCCTGTGGGTTCTCTTTTGAGGCTACCCATTTACACAAACACACAACACCAAATCTTTTCGAGTTACATCGTGTTGTTTAGGAAAAACAAGATAATTTTGCATGATGCATTATTTCTTCTTGTAAAGTTTAAGTATTTCTAATACGTACGTATTTGTTTTTACTCTGCAACACTGTATTTCCTTTTAACGTGGTATTCTTAACTATTCTTTCGAGAGAAAACTCTCTGCTGCGTTCTCTTTTGACGCTACACGCTTAGACATACATGCAACACCAAAGATTTTAGAGTTACAACGTGTTGTTTAAGAAAAACAAGATAATTTCACACGAAGCGGGATATCCTTAAAACGTGGTATTTTGACATATTTTTTCGAGTGAAAACTCTCCTGTGCATTCTCTTTTGAGGCTACACGCTTAGACATACACGCCACTTCAATTCCTTTCAAGTTACAATCTGTTGTTTAGGAAATACAAGATAATTTTGTAGCAGGCGTTATTTCTTCTCATAAAATTTATGTGTTTCTAATATGTATGTATTTGTCTTTACTCTGCAAAACTGTATTTCCTTGTAACATGGTATTCTTCCTTATTCTTGCAAGAGAAAACTCTCCTGTGCATTCTCTTTTGAGGCTACAAGCTTAGACATACACGCAACACCAAATCTTTTAGAGTTACAACGTGTTGTTTAGGAAAAACATGATAATTTTGCACGATGCCTTATTTCTTCTTGTAAAGTTTAAGTGTTTCTAATATGTACGTATTTGTCTTTACTCTGCCACACTATATTTCCTTATAACGTGGTATTCTTACATATTCTTTCGAGAGAAAACTCTCCTGTGCAGTCTCTTTTGAGGCTACACGCTTAGACATACACGGAACACCAAAGCTTTTCGAGTTACAACAAGTTGTTTAGGAAAAACAAGATAATTTCACATGATACAGGATTTTCTTAAAACGTGGTATTTTGACATATTTTTTCGAGAGAAAATTCTTCTGTGCATTCTATTTTGAGGCTACACGCTTAGACATACACACAACACCAAAGCTTTTCGAGTTACAACAAGTTGTTTAAGAAAAACAAGATAATTTCGCATGATGCAGGATTTCCTTAAAACGTGGTATTCTAACATATTTTTTTCCGAGAGAAATTCTCCTGTGCGTTCTCTTTTGAGGCTACACGTTTAGACATATACACAACAGCAAATATTTTCGAGTTACACCGAGTTGTTTAGGAACTACTAGATAATTTTGTATGATGCATTATTCCTTCTTGTAAAGTTTAAGTATTTCTAATATGTATTTGTCTTTACTTTGTAAAACTGTGTTTCCTTGTAAAGTGGTATTCTTATATATTCTTGCAAGAGAAAACTTTCCTGTGCATTCTCTTTTGAGGCTACACACTTAGACATACACAAAACACCAAAGCTTTTCGAGTTAAAACATGATGTTTGGAAAAACAAGATTATTACGCACGATGCAGGATTTCTTTAAAACGTGGTATTCTGATAAAATTTTTCAAGAGAAAATACTACTGTGGGTTCTCTTTTGAGGTTACATGTTTAGACATGCACGCAACATCAAATCTTTTCGAGTTACAATGTGTTGTTTAGGAAATACAAGATAATTTTTTACGATGCGTTATTTCTTCTCGTAAAGTTTAAGTATTTCCAATACGTACGTATTTGTCTTTACTCTGCAACACTGTATGTCCTTATAACGTGGTATTTTTACATATTCTTTCGAGAAAAAATCTCCTGTGCATTCTCTTTTGAGGCTAGACGCTTAGACATACACGCAACACCAAAGCTTTTCGTGTTATAACGTGTTGTTTAGAAAAAACCAGATCATTTCTCACGATGCGATATTTCCTTAAAACGTGGTATCCTGACATATTTTTTCGAGAGAAATCTCTCCTGTGCGTTCTCTTTTGAGGCTACAAGCTTAGACATAGACGCAACACCAAATCTTTTTGAGTTACAACGTGTTGTTTAGGAAAATCAAGATAGGGCAGTTTTTGTCTGCCAGCCCGCCGGGCTCTGGAAGATGTGGAAGGAGAGAAGCCCCGCAGCCATATTTGCTGTCTGCAGGGACACAAGGGGATCACTAGGTACCGTAACACCCTGAGTCTTAGATTTCTGGTGGTGCAAACCGCCAGGTGTCTGCCTGCACTCAGGAAGTGAGCACCTAGGCGGCTTTTGTCTGCCAGTCCGCCAGGCTCTGGAAGATGTGGAAGGAGAGAAGCCCCGCAGCCATATTTGCTTTCTGCAGGGACACAGAGGGATCGCTAGGTACTGTGGCACCCTGAGTCTTAGATTTCTGGTGGTGCAAACCGCCAGAGGTCTGCCTGCACTCAGGCACTGAGCACCTGGGTGGCTTTTTTCTGCCAGCCCTCTAGGCGCTGGAAGCTGTGGGAGAAGCCCCACAGCCATATTTGCTGCCTGCAGGGACACAAAGGGATCACTAGGTACTGTAACACCTTGAGTCTTAGATTTCTGGTGGTGCAAACCGCCAGGGGTCTGCCTGCACTTGGGAACTGAGCACCTAGGTGGCCTTTGTCTGCCAGCCCGCCGGGCTCTGGAAGCTGTGGAAGGAGAGAAGCCCCGCAGTCATATTTGCTGTCTGCAGGGACACAGAGGGATCGCTAGGTACTGTGGCACCCTGAGTCTTAGATTTCTGGTGGTGCAAACCGCCAGGGGTCTGCCTGCACTCAGGAACTGAGCACCTGGGCGGCTTTTGTCTGCCAGCCCACCAGGCTCTGGAAGCTGTGGAAGGAGAGAAGCCCCGCAGCCATATTTGCTGTCTGCAGGGACACAAGCGGATCACTAGGTACCGTAACACCCTGAGTCTTAGATTTCTGGTGGTGCAAACCGCCAGGGGTCTGCCTGCACTCAGGAATTGAGCACTTGGGCGGCTTTTGTCTGCCAGCCCGCCAGGCTCGGGAAGCTGTGGAAGGAGAGAAGCCCAGTGGCCATATTTGCTGTCTGCAGGGACACAAAGGGATCACTAGGTACTGTAACACCTTGAGTCTTAGATTTCTGGTGGTGCAAACTGCCACGGGTCTGCCTGCACTCGGGAACTGAGCTCCTAGGCGGCCTTTGTCTGCCAGCCCGCCGGGCTCTGAAAGCTGTGGAAGGGGAGAAGCCCCGCAGCCGTATTTGCTGTTTGCAGGGACACAAAAGAATCACTAGGTACCATAACACCCTGAGTCTTAAATTTCTAGTGGTGCAAACTGCCAGGGGTCTGCCTGCACTCAGGAACTGAGCACCTGGGCGGCTTTTGTCTGCCAGCCTGCCAGTCGCGGGAAGCTGTGGAAGGAGAGAAGCCCCGCAGCCATATTTGCTGTCTGCAGGGACACAAAAGTATCACTAGGTGCCATAACACCCTGAGCCTTAGATTTCTGATGGTGCAAACCACCAGGGGTCTGCCTGCACTCAGGAACTGAGCACATAGGTGGTTCATCTGCAAGCCAGTCCATCGTAGGACCTGCGTCCTATGTGAGAATCAAGAGAGGGAGTGACCCCCACCACAACTTCTTCCCTTCTATTAGAGCAGACAGAGAACACCTGGTTGACCTTGACAACCTAAGTATAGCATTGCTTGAGGCAAGATTGAGAAGGGCTCCAAAGGCACAAAAGAGGAAGCCAGCATATCAATAATCTGTGCCAGAAGAAACCCAGTCATCCAGTGTTGCAGAAATAACCTTAAAGATCCACAGTAGGTTGAAGCTCCAGCCAGTGACAATAAGACCATCTAACTCCTGGGAGAACCAGATGGCTCAAGGCAAACGTAGGAACATTACTAACAGAAACCAAGGCATTATGGCAGCATCTGAACCCAATTCTCCAACATTAGCAAGTCCTGGATACCCCAACACACCAGAAAAACAAGATTTGGATTTAAAATCACTGGTCATGATGCTAGTACAGGAACACATGAAGGACATACTTAAAGAAATTCAGGAGAAAATGGGTCAAAAATTAGAAGCCCTTACAAGGGAAACACAAAAATCATTGAAAGAAATTCAGGAGAATACAAAAGCCAATAAGGAGGAAATGCAAAAATCACTTAAAGAAATACAGGAGAACCTTGATCAACAGGCAGAATTCATGAAAGAGGAAACACAAAAATCGCTTAAAGAATTAGAGGAAAACACAAACAAGCAAATAACAGAACAGAGCAAAAATTTTCAGGACCTAAAAACAGAAGTAGAAACAACCAAGAAAGCACAAAGGGAGACAATTTTGGAGATAGAAAACCTTGGGAAGAAATCAGGGACCATAGATGCAAATATCAACAACAGAATACAAGAGATAGAAGAAAGAATCTCAGATGCCGAAGATACCATAGAAACCATGGACTCAACAGTTAAAGAAAATGCAAAATGCAAAAAGCTTGTAACCCAAAATATCCAGGAAATCCAGGACACAATTAGAAAGCCAAATCTAAGGATCATAGGTATTGATGAGAGCGAAGATTTACAACTTAAAGGGCCAGCAAATATCTTCAACAAAATTATGGAAGAAAACTTCCCTAACCTAAAGAGAGAGATGCCCATGAATATACAAGAAGCCTACAGAACTCCAAACAGACTGGACCAGAACAGAAATACCTCCCGTCACATAATAATCAAAACCCCAAATATACTAAACAAAGAAAGAATACTTAGGGCAGTAAGAGAAAAAGGGCAAGTAACATATAAAGGAAGACCTATCAGAATTACACCAGTTTTTCACCAGAGACCATGAAAGCTAGAAGATCCTGGGCGGAGCTCATGCATACTCTAACAGAACACAAATGCCAGTCAAGACTACTATATCCAGCGAAACTCTCAATTACTATAGATGGAGAAACCAAGATATTCCATGACAAAACCAAATTTACACAATATCTTTCTTCAAACCCAGCCCTACAAAGGTTAATAGGGGGAAAGCACCAGTACAATGAGGGCAACTATACCCTGGCAAGAGCAGGATATTAAGCTTCTTTCATCAAACCCAAAGAGGATAACCACACACATATAAAATTAAAATAAAAAATGTTAGGAAGCAATAACCACTACTCACTGATATCTCTTAACATCAATGGACTCAATTCCCCAATAAAAAGATATAGACTAACAGACTGGTTACGTAAACAGGACCCTACATTTTGCTGCTTACAGGAAACACACCTCAATGTCAAAGACAAAAGCTACCTTAGAGTAAAAGGCTGGAAGACAATTCTACAAGCAAATGGTCCCAGGAAACAAGCCGGAGTTGCCATTCTAATTTCAGATAAAATTGACTTTCAACCTAAAGTCATCAAAAGAGACATGGAAGGTCACTACTTGCTGGTCAAAGAAAAAAATCCAACAAGAAGAACTCTCAATCCTGAACATCTATGCCCCAAATACAAGGGCGTCCTCATTCATAAAAGAAACTTTACTAAAGCTCAAAGTACACATTGCACCTAACACAATAATTGTGGGTGACTTCAACACTCCACTTTCACCAATGGACCGATCAGGAAAACAGAAACTAAACAGGGAGGCAATGAAACTAATTGAAGCTTTGAACCAATTGGAGTTAACAGATATATATATATATAGAACTTTTTATCCCAAAGCAAAAGAATATACCTTTTTCTCAGCACCTCATGGTACCTTCTCCAAAATAGATCATATAGTTGGTCACAAGACAGACCTCAAAAAATATAAGAAGATTGAAATAATCCCATGCCTCCTATCAGATCACTATGGAGTAAAAGTGGTCTTTATTAACAGTAAAAACAACAGAAAGCCCACATGCACATGGAAACTGAATAATACTCTACTCAATGATACCTTGGTCAAGAAATAAATAAAGAAAGAAATCAAAGATGTCTTAGAATTTAATAAAAATGAAGGCACAGCATACACAAATCTATGGGACACATTGAAAGCAGTGCTAAGAGGAAAACTCATAGCTTTGAGTGCCTTCAAAAAGAAATTTGAGAGAGCGTACACTAGAAGATTAAAGGAACAACTGAAAACCCTGGAACAAGAAGAAGCTAATTCACCCAGGAGGAGGAGAAGACAGGAAATCATCAAACTCAGGGCTGAAATCAATCAAGTAGAAACCAAGAGAACCATACAAAGAATCAACAAGACCAAAAGCTGGTTCTTTGAAAAAATCAAGAAGATAGATAAACCCTTAGCCAGACTAACCAAAGGTCACAGAGAAAGTATCCAAATTAACAAAATTATGAATGAAAATGGAGATATCACAACAGAAACCGAGGAAATTCAAAAAATCATCAGATCCTACTACAAAAACCTGTACTCAACACAACTGGAGAATCTGGAGGAAATGGACATTTTCTTAGACAGATACCAATTACCAAAATTAAACCAGGATCAAATAGACCATCTAAACAGACCCATAACCCCTAAAGAAATAGAAGGGGTCATAGATAGGCTTCCAACCAAAAAAAGCACAGGACCAGATGGTTTCAGTGCAGAATTCTATCAGACCTTCAAAGAAGACTTAACACCAATACTCTTCAAACTCTTCCACCAAATAGAAACAGAAGGAACACTACCCAACTCCTTCTTCGAAGCCACTATTAGGCTAATACCAAAACCACACAAAGACCCAACTAAGAAAGAGAATTTCAGGCCGATTTCCCTTATGAATATCGATGCAAAAATACTAAATAAAATTCTTGCCCACAGAATCCAAGAACATATCAAAACTATCATCCACCATGATCAAGTAGGCTTCATCCCAGGGATGCAGGGATGGTTCAATATACGGAAATCCATAAATGCTATCCACTACATAAACAAACTCAAAGAAAAAAACCACACGATCATTTCATTAGATGCTGAAAAAGAATTTGACAAAATTCAGCATCCTTTCATGCTAAAAGTCTTGGAAAGGACAGGAATTCAAGGCCCATATCTAAACATAGTAAAAGCAATATACAGCAAACCGGTAGCCAACATCAAACTAAATGGAGAGAAACTTGAAGCAATCCCACTAAAATCAGGGACTAGACAAGGCTGCCCCCTCTCTCCATATCTTTTCAATATAGTTCTTGAAGTCCTAGCTAGAGCAATTAGAAAACAGAAGGAAGTCAAAGGATTCAAATTGAAAAGGAAGAAGTCAAATTATCACTATTTGCAGATGATATGATCGTATACTTAAGTGACCCTAAAAACTCTACTAGAGAACTCCTACAGCTGATAAACAACTTCAGCAAAGTGGCTGGCTACAAAATCAGTGCAAGCAAATCAGTAGCCTTTATATATTCAAAGGATAAGCAGACTGAGAAAGAAATTAGGGAAATGACCCCCTTCACAATAGCTACAAACAACATAAAGTATCTTGGGGTGACTCTAACCAAACAAGTGAAAGACCTATATGACAAGAACTTCAGATCTCTGAAGAAGGAAATCGAAGAAGATCTCAGAAAATGGAAAAACCTTCCATGCTCATGGATTGGCAGGATTAATATAGTTAAAATGGCCATCTTGCCAAAGGCAATCTAGAGATTCAATGCTATTCCCATAAAAATCCCAACCCAGTTCTTCATAGAGCTAGAAAGAGCAATTCTCAAATTCATCTGGAATAACAAAAAACCCAGGATAGCTAAAATTATTCTCAACAGTAAAAGAACGTCAGGGGGATTCAATATCCCAGACTTTAAACTCTACTACAGAGCAATATTGATAAAAACTGTATGATATTGGTACAATACCAGGCAAGCGGATCAATGGAATAGGATTGAAGACCCAGAAATGAACCAATACACCTATGGTCACTTGGTCTTCAACAAAGGGGCTGAAAGCATCCAGTGGAAAAAAGATAGTCTTTTCAACAAATGGTGCTGGTTCAATTGGAGGTCAGCATGCAGAAGAATGTGCATCGTTCCATTCTTATCTCCTTGTACCAAGCTCAACTCCAAATGGATCAAGGACCTCCACATAAAACCTGACACACTGAAGCTAATTGAAAAAAACCTGGGGAAGACCCTGGAGGACATGGGCACAGGGGGAAAGTTCCTGAATAGAACACCAATAGCTTATGCTCTAAGATCAAGAATTGACAAATGGGACCTCATAAAACTACAAAGTTTCTGTAAAGCAAAGGACACCGTCAAAAGGACAAAACGTCAACCAACAGGCTGGGAAAGAATCTTCACCAACCCTATATCCGACAGAGGGCTAATATCTAATATATACAAAGAACTCAAGAAAGTAGAACCCAGAGACCCAAATAACCCCATTAAAAAGTGGGGTATGGAGCTAAACAAAGAATTTTCACATGAAGAACTTCGGAGAGCTGAGAAACACTTTAAGAAATGTTCAACATCATTAATCATTAGGGAAATGCAAATCAAAACAACCCTGAGATTTCACCTCACACCAGTCAAAATGGCTAAGGTCAAAAAATCAGGAGACAGCAGGTGTTGGCGAGGATGTGGAGAAAGAGGAACACTCCTCCACTGCTGGTGGGATTGCAAGATGGTGCAACCACTTTGGAAATCAGTCTGGCGGTGCCTCAGAAAACTGGGCATGTCACTTCCTGAGGATCCTGTTATACCACTACTGGGCATATATCCAGAGGATTCTTCAGCATGCATTAAGGACACATGCTCCACTATGTTCATAGCAGCCCTATTTTTAGTAGCCAGAAGCTGGAAAGAACCTAGATGTCCTTCAACGGAGGAATGGATACAAAAAATGTGGTATATTTATACAATGGAGTACTATTCAGCCATTAGAAACAATGAATTCATGAAATGAGTAGACAAATGGATGGAGCTGGAGAACATCATACTAAGTGAGGTAACCCAGTATCAAAAGATCAATCATGGTATGCACTCACTGATAAGTGGATATTAGCCTAGAAACTTTGAATACCCAGGACATAATCCACAAAATAAATGATGTCCAAAAAGAATGGAGGAGTGGGCCCTGGTTCTGGAAAGACTCAGTGCAAGAGTATAGGGGAATTCCAGAACAGGGAAGTGGGAAGGGGTAGATGGAAGAATAGGGAGACGGAAGAGGGCTTATGGGATTTGCGGGGAGTGGGGACCCAGAAAAGGGGAAATCATTTGCAATGTAAATAAAAATAAATAAATAAATAAATAAATAAAGGAAAAACAAGAGCATTTTGCATGATGCATTATTCTCGTAAAGTTTAAGTGTTTCTAATATGTACCTATTTGTCTTTAATCTGCAAAACTGTATTTCCTTGTAACGTGGTATTCTTACATATTCTTGCAAGAGAAAACTCTCCTGTGCATTCTCTTTTGTGGCTACACGCTTAGACATACATGCAACACCAAAGCTTTTCCAGTTACAACATGTTGTTTAGGAAAAACTAGATAATTTCGCAGGATGCAGGATTTCCTTAAAACGTGGTATTCTGACATATTTTTTCGAGAGAAAACTCTCCTGTGCGTTCTCTTTTGAGGCTACAAGCTTAGACATACATGCAACACCAAATCTTTTTGAGTTAAAACGTGTTGTTTAGGAAAAACAAGATAATTTTGCATGATGCGTTATTTCTTCTTGTAAAGTTTAAGTATTCTTAATACGTACGTATTTGTCTTTACTCTGCAACACTATATTTCCTTATAACGTGGTATTCTTACATATTCTTTCGAGAGAAAACTCTCCTGTGCATTCTCTTTTGAGGCTGCACCTTAGATAAAAACGCAACACCAAAGCTTTTCGAGTTACAACAAGTTGTTTAGGAAAAACAAGATAATTTCGCACAATACGGGATTTTCTTAAAACGTGGTATTCTGACATATTTTTTCGAGAGAAAACTCTCCTGTGCATTCGCTTTTGAGGCTACACTTTTACACATACACACAACACCAAATCATTTCGAGTTAAACGTGTTGTTTAGGAAATATAAGATAATTTTTTAAGATGCGTTATTTCTTCTCATAAAGTTTAAGTATTTCTAATAAGTAAGTATTTGTCTTTACTCTGCAACACTGTATTTCCTTATATCGTGTTATTCTTACATATTCTTTCGAGAGAAAATTCTCCTGTGAGTTCTCTTTTGAGGCTGCACCTTAGATAAAAACGCAACACCAAAGCTTTTCGAGTTACAACAAGTTGTTTAGGAAAAACAATATAATTTCGCACGATACGGGATTTTCTTATAACGTGGTATTCTGACATATTTTTTCGAGAGAAAACTCTCCCGTGCGTTCTCTTTTGAGGCTACACATGTACACATACACACAACACCAAATCGTTTCGATTTACAACGTGTTGTTTAGGAAATATAAGATATTTTTTTACGATGCGTTATTTCTTCTCATAAAGTTTAAGTATTTCCAATAAGTATGTATTTGTCTTTACTCTGCAACACTGTATTTCCTTATAACGTGGTATTCTTACATATTCTTTCGAGAGAAAACTCTCCTGTGAGTTCTCTTTTGAGGTTACACTCTTATACATACATGCAACACCAAAGCATTTCGAGTTGCAAAGTGTTGTTTAAGAAAAATAAAATAATTTCGCACGATGCGTTATTTCCTTAAAACGTGGTACTCTGACATTTTTTTCGAGTGAAAACTCTCCCGTGCGTTCTCTTTTGAGGCTACACACTTAGACATACACGCAACATCAAATCTTTTCTAGTTACAACGTGTTGTTTAGGAAAAACAAGATAATTTTGAGGATGCTTTATTTCTTCTTGTAAAGCTTAAGTTTTTCTAATAAGTACGTATTTGTCTTTACTCTGCAACACTGTATTTCCTTATAATGTAGTATTCTTACATATTCTTTCGAGAGAAAACTCTCCTGTGCGTTCTCTTTTGAGGATAAAAGCTTAGGTATACACGCAACACCAAAGCTTTTCGAGTTACAACGTGTTCTTTAAGAAAAACAAGATAATTTTGTACGATGCGGGATTTCCTTAAAACGTGGTATTCTGACATAGTTTTTCGAGAGAAAACTCTCCTTTGCATTCTCTTTTGAGGCTACAAGCTTAAACATACACGTAAAATAAAATCTTTTCGAGTTACAACGTGTTGTTTAGGAAAAACAAGATAATTTCACACGATGCAGGATTTCCTTAAAACGTGGTATTCTAACATATTTTTTTGAGAGAAATTTCTCCTGAGGGTTCTCTTTTGATGCTACACGTTTAGTCATACACACAACACCAAATCTTTTCGAGTTACAACGTGTTTTTTAGGAAATACAAGATATTTTTTATGATGCGTTATTTCTTCTCATAAAGTTTAAGTATTTCTAATGCTTACACATTTGTCTTTGCTCTGCAACACTGTATTTCCTTATAACGTGGTATTCTTACATATTCTTTCGAGAGAGAACTCTCCTCTGCATTCACTTTTGAGGCTCCACGCTTAGAGATACATGCAACATGAAAATTTGTCGAGTTACATCGTGTTGTTTAGGAAAAACAAGATAATTTTGCACGATGCGTTATTTATCCTTGTAAAGTTTAAGTATTTCTAAT